>NC_086172.1:53239264-53540588 GCF_023053635.1 Elgaria multicarinata webbii | reverse complement strand
TACACAGAGTCCAGTTTGCACAGAGCCTCTGATTATGTCATCAGCGCCTATATGTCTACAGTTGTTATGCTGAGTATGTTACTGTGGTTAATCTTAAGTGTAGCTCGTTGAAACCAGCAAGCTTCATAGCCCATGGTTTTAAGTTGGCTTCTTTCAAACAAACCATAGTTAAGATTAGCCACAGTTTTGGATTTGGATGAAATGAACCCTGTGGTTAATCAAAAAGGGAAGCAATAGCTTATCATCCCCTTGCAACGCCATTGGAACAGGAGAGGAAGAACATTGAGTCCAAGGCTTAATGCAACTGATTCCCATCAAAATAGACCATGGTTTATTTGTGATAAGAATCAGCTGCAGAAAGCCTTGGGCTCATGGATGTCCATGTTTGAATATCACAACAAATGGTCCCCCCACCCCCAGTATCGTCAAAGGAGCTTATTGTGATGACCAAAACAGTTCAGTATCTTGTGACAACAGACAATGAGCCTGTCATTCTTTTTTCTCTTCAAATGTACTGTTCAGTATGAAAAAGAAATGAAACTTAGCAGGATGTTTGAATGACTCAAAACAAAATGAATCATATACCTCTTTCATGAGCTGGACACTTGACAACTGTATAATGTGTCAAACTAGGACAGATTCTAACAAAACACAATCAGTGGTCAGTTCACAAACCATAAATGGGAAGGCACAGATTGCATCCAATATGGTAGGAGAGGGTTCCAAACAATGAATTTCATTCAGTGTGCCAAATGTCAGGAAACAAAAGATTATGCGCACTCACCTTCATTCTTTCATAGCCATTAAATACTGCCAAATTTTTATTAAGACCAATTGTTAACCCAGGAATGGACAATATTTCAACATTAGAGCTTTGCACAGAGCTCAGTTTGTAAGCTGCCCAGATAATACCTGTTATTGGATGGATTATAATATTTATTTATTATTTATTTACAATATTTATAGACCACTTTCCATTGAAAATTCCAGAGCAGTGTACAAGATAAAATGAAAATAAAAGCAGAATAAAACAAGAAGCAAATACAGTGAGTCATGGCTGGACATTAAGAAAAGGCTTCCTGGAATAATGATGTTTTCAGGAGGCGCTGAAAGGAGTACAAAGTTGGTGCCTGCCTGACCTCCAGAGGCAGGGAATTCCACAGGAGGGGAGCCACCATGCTGAAGGCTCTTTCCCTGGTGGATTCCAATCGGAGGATGGATCTATGTGGAACCACCAGGAGCAGACCCTCGGATGATCTCAGTGACTGGGCAGGATGGTAGGGGAGAAGGCGCTTTCTCAGGTATCCTGGTAATAAATAATGAATATGGTAGATCAGCCTCCCCCAACCTGGTGCCCTCCAGATGTGTTGGACTACAGCTCCCAGCATACCCCAGCCAGCAGGGCCAGTGTTCTGAGATGATAGGATATATAGTCCAAGGCATCAGGAGGTTGGCGAAGTCTGCAATGGATAATAGAATGTTAATGATTGCTGCTTTTCAAAACACTGCAGCACAGTGAAATAATGAGCTGGTTATGAAGAAAATCCCTCTTCAATACAACCATGAAAGATACAGAAGCCATGATGTTAAAGAGTCTGCCATCCCTGATCTAACCAGCATAGTCTAGTTTCTGATGCTTTTAGAATTGATGCTGTGTCTTTCCTTGTAGGAGTTCTGGGATCGCAAAGCAGCTGCCTGTCCTCAAGTCTTCCATCTGGAAGACTGATTCTGATGAATGAACAGCTGTGACTTGGTTGGCAGATTGGGCGGAGGGTAAATGCATATTTTCCTCTAACCGTATTATCTCATTTGTGGGTATTTGCATTGGCCCAGGTGTCCCACTGATACAGTCTCCACTGCTATTTTCTGAGAAGAGAGATGAAACTAAAATATGCACGGAGGTCATCAAGCATAATATGGAGAATCAAGCTATTTTGATGATATTCGGGGCGGGGGACCATTCATCCATTCTCAGTTCGATACACCACTGTACCCATCCTTGAAATTTCGCTTCATTCATTGCTTCCATTGCAGCAAGTTTTAGATCTGCCATTTGTTGGTTTTGGCTTCAAACAGTTTCAGTACATGACTAATTAATGCCTGAATCTAGAGCCCAGCGTTCCATGATGATATGATGTGCACATTAGACCCAAAATGAAAGAATCTTATTAAGTTAGCCCAGCGTGAAGCATAAAGGTTAGCCAAACCACGCAAACAGCTTACTAGCTAAACCTTGTGAGACCACATTTGAATTTCTGGAGAATGGCTCAGTCTTGTTCACCAGACTATTTTTTCTATTGATTTAGCAATTTGTCCTGGCTTAGCAGCTCAACTTCACTAATGTTTATCCTTCATGCTCCTCTTACCTCCTCTGGAAGAGGTCAAGTATTTTCTTTTCTTGGCCTGTCACACTCTAATTTTTATTTTTATTTTTACTAGGGGACGTATTTCAGACTGTGTTGGGAAAGATCCATTAAGAGATGCTGTTGGCTTACTGAACCCAATGACAAAGCATGTAAGCTCACTTATGGCACTAAAACAGTAATGGTATATTTTTGAAACTAATTTGTGGGATTTTTTTTAAAAAAAAACCAGCCAACCAAACCTGCAAATATTAGAATGTGTTCCCCTTCTTTAGATAAACAACTAAATATCTCATGGCACCTTACAAACTGACACATTTATTAAAGGATAAGCTTTCATGGTCCAGGCTCCACTTTATCAGATGCAGGAAGGGTAATCCTAAATTGGCACATATATTATACACACATGGTTAATAAGGGTGAGGAAAGAGGAGAAATAATTTCAGAGAGAAACTTTAAACATGATGAAAGACCATTCCTCAGAGGCCTCAACGATAATTATGTAAAATCAAATAGTTATAGGAACAATTAACATCTTATATATACATGTTTTTATTTAACTTGAGTGCTGAAGCCATATCCTTTTTTTTTAAAGGTCTATGATCTACATATAGTAAGGATGGGTGAGAAACTCATTTCAGTTCTGTTTACTCAGTTTGCACCTCCTGAAATCAAATGCAGACCAGAATGCAATCTGCAGTCCAGACATTTCTGAGCCTGTGATGAGAGCAGCACAGCAACATAAAATGCATTTCCCCCCCCCCAAATGCATGTATTTGAAAAAATGCATAAGAATATGTGTGTCTGTGTGTGTGTATTTGAAAAATGTGCACAAACAAACATTGATCAATGGGATGAAAATGCATACATTTTAAAAGTGTGCACAACTAATGAGTACATTTGGAAAAATGCAGACAAAAATACACATGGATTTTCATTTGAAACCCCTCAGCAAAGCTCACAATCTGATTGCTCTGCTAAGGCTGGATCAGGCTCGGAGCTAGGGCAAACTAAGGAGCAAGTCCAAAAGCAAGTTAGTCAACAAGCAAGGGTCAAGGACACCATGTTACCAGTCAAATGGCTGGTTTCCAGAAGAGAGGTCTGAGGAGCAGCCAAGGGTCAAACATGGGAGAGCAATCAAACAAAAACATAGTCCAAAAAGCAGTCAAGCAGGAATCCAGAAATCAGTAGCACAGAGATTCGATTACAAGGAAACAAAATGGTAACAGTAAGACATTGTTCCAGTAATGGCTGGACTGAAACTGGAGTCTTATATAGCCAGAGCTTACTGAGCTGCAGCCAGGGCTCAGCTGCAGATCATTACAAGCCTGCTCGCAATAGTAGTGCTTGTGAGGAGGGTCCTGCTCTTGAGGAAATCCTTCCTACTGAGAGGCTCTTTTCTTTGGGCACTCCTTCACCTGGCAATACCAGTGGCAGCTAAAGGCTGGGATTTCTGTGGGATTGTAAATCCATTCTGGGTCTTAGTCAGAACCAGCCAGAACTATAAAGGAGCTATCCAAGGTCCTGAACTTGTTTTGAGGATGGGTTTCAGCACTTTGGATAGCTCCTTTAGAGTTCTGTCTGGTTCTGACCAAAACCCAGAATGGAGTCATGCTGGCCTAGGTCTAAACTAGGTCTGAACAGAATCAGAACTAGCTTTGGGGTAGAAATTAGACAACCTTGACAATCTCACATTTTGCTGGTTTGCACATCCCTATCTACATAGGATATGTCCTGAAGGGATATGAAAGGGCAATGTTGATGAAGCTAAATGGCTTTGCATCTGATCAGTGCCTAGATGGATCTTTATGTCACCTTGAGCTCCATGATGGAAAAAAGTAAGATCTTCGTGTAAGAAATAGTATGTATTTGCAGATTATTTAAACCTGCACACACATACTTGCAATTAAGGTCTAGTGTGTTCAATCTGGGCTACTCCCTGGTAGCTGTGTTTAGGATTACACCCTTAGTCAGACTTCGGTAGTCATTGAGAAAAGCTAGAAACTATGCAGTGTCAATGAGGCTAAGCTCTGCTGAAAACTTGACATCCTACTTAATTCTGTTTCTTGCTCAGGATCAATCCTGCCATACAGCAGGGTGAAGTGACTTGCTTTAGGCAGCACCACAAAGGGGGGCAGGCAGTAGATAAAGGCAGGAATTGATGTCTGAATGAAGCAGCAAAACTTTTTGAAGTGTTGACCCTTAAAAGGGTTGAGGATATTCTGCTTCATGACTATTTTGTTACCCATATGCATATTTCACTGATAGAGCAATACATAAGTTGTCTTATGTATTGATGCCATTGCTTTACATGGCTTCAATGACCAGTACCTAATGGTGACTGCCTGCAAGCAGACAGCCCCACTGAATCTCTTCTGCAAGTGGCGCCCACTGCTCACAGAACAAGCATTTAGTGCTTTGGGGGGGCAACCCCAAACCAGCAGAAATTCCACCATAAGAATAATCTAACCCATTATTTCCCCCTAAATTATCTCTTGGAAATGTTTCTTCAAATTATCATATATAATATTAGCAATCTCTCTTGCCCAAGTGCTGGTCCTTATGCAGCCAGGACAGCACTACCATGCACAAGGGAGAGAGATCGACAGACTCACGGGAACACTAAGGTTTACAGAAGAACAACATCCAAAAAGCTTTAAAAATAATATCTCATTAGGGGGAGGCATCCAAAACAATCCCAAGAAGGTTGAGCATGCTCAATGGCCACAAAATGTGTCATTGGGGACCAAACTTGATGGAGAGAGAATAGAGCATCCTGAACTTGAGCACTCAAAATTACAACATTTTTTCTTCCACAGAGGTGCAATATTGTGGAGTTAAAAAAAGTGCAGAAAGGGGCAACTAAAACAATCAAGGAACTGGAACAAGTCCTTTATGAGGAAAGATCACAACATCTGGGACCATTTAGCTTAGAAAAAAGGCAAGTAAGGGGAGTCCTGATAGAGGTGTACAAAAGAAAGTAATTCTTCACACAGCGCGTAGTTAAACTATAGAATTCACTACCACAAGATGTGGTGATGGCCACCACTTCAGATGGCTTTAAAAGGAGATTGGACAAATTTATTGAGTATAGGCTATCAATGGGTATTAGTCTTGATGGTTATATGCTACCTTAAGTACCAGAAGTGGTATGCCTCTGTACAACAGTTGCTGGAGAACATGAGCAGGAGGGCACTATTACACTCATGTCCTATTGTGGGCTTCCCACAGGCTGTTTGGCCACTGTGTGAACAGATTGCTGGAGGAGATGGACCGTTGGTCTGATCCAGCATGACTCTTCTTATGTCCGTGTGTGTGTGTGAGAGAGAGAGAGAGAGAGAGTTTAAAAAGCTGGTCTAGTATTGAAACTTATACATTTGTGCTTTTGCTTTCCATACATAAATGAATGGGATTTTGCTCAGATTTCATCACCCATTTGTATTTGATAGATGGTAACATTTTCCTTGTTGTGCTAGATTTATAAGCACAAGGCCACTAGGTGGCACTGTTCAAGGAGGCCTGACGGCATGAGAATAACGTGCATCTCTTGTCTTACTTCAGCGGGTCTTTTATCACCTGGCATGCTGCTGCAATTTGCTCTTCTGGGTCTGCATTTTTTTGATATATCTCAAAAAGGAAAGACAGACAATTTAACAGAACTCTCATAATAGTATGCGTAAGTGGCTAAGTGCCACCCATGATGAAGGCCAAATAGTAATAATAGTAATGCTTGAATGGATGTGTGTGTGTATGTGTGTGTATAGAATGGATTTGTCCTTTTTCTCTTTCCTTCATTTCAAGCTCCAAACTCTTTTCCATGCAATAAAAATGAGTGAACTACACCCTTGGGTGTTAAATGGAGACTGAAATTTCCTGAGCTATTACCTTTTCTCTGGGTTCCTGAACCAGAGGTGTGTGTGTGTGTGTGTTTCTACAGCATTTTTCTTATTAGAGAAACATAACAATTCCCAAGCAGTTTACTCAGAGGTAAGACCCATTGATTTGAATTGGACTTAGGATTCTGTTAAGTGTGATTAGAATTGCAGCTGAAAAGACAAATCGTGCCTACAATACACAGCTGTTCCCTATACCTCAAGGAACTGCAGAAAGGTTTCTTTTTAATAATAGTTTTGTTCACGTTTGCAGCAATTGTGCAGTATTCAATATCTATGGAAAACAGTTCAGGAGCACTTTGTGATTAAATTCAGTGGTATAAAGCAGTGACATTTTCTTTTCTGATTTTCATCAATGAGACTGTGAAGAGGAGAGGGTCTGAGCCTTCAAAGACTGTCCAGTTAAAAACGTGGGGGCCACCTTCATAAGAACATAGGAAGAGCCATGCTGGATCAGACCAAGGTTCCATCTAGCCCACACAGTGGCCAACTAGCTGCTCACAAGAAGCTCACAAGCAGGACATGTGTGCAACCGCACCCTCCAGCCCATGTTCCCAGCAACTGGCATACATACCCATACTGCCTGTGATACTGGAGGTAGCATATAGCCCTCAGGACACGTAGTTTTATCTTCCAGGAATTTGTCCAGTCCCCTCTTAAAGCCATCCAAATTGGTGCCCATCACTACATTGATAGCAAATTCCATAGTTTAACCATGTGTTGCAGTGGGGAGGAGAGAGGAAGGAAGTCCTGTTGCATGAGTGGACATCTACTAGCACAACATGTAATTTAACCCTATGTCTTTAAGAGTTCCCACCTGCAACCATTCAGTGGCGTCTCAACCAACTATGGATAACATTGTTCTTGTAGCACCTGGAAAGCAAGTGAGTGAGTTCTCTGCCAACTGCCATGGGCACTCATTGGCTTTGCTTTATAGGCTCTCATTGCCTGCTCCTGTGCCATCCAGGTTTTAGCAGTGATAGGAAGCTGGTACCTCCTTGGTACTCCACGGGGAGGGGGGATGTGTGTGGAGGATGTGTGAGTTCTCCCTCCTCATCCTGATAGGCCAAGTTCACTTTTTCAGGGCTTGGCCTGGAGGATGTGCAACTGGGCTTTGCTCCCTGCACTTCCCTGTACCATCTGTTTCCCCTGCCTATTTCTGGAAGGGTCAAGAAGAGTGGCCAGCACCATGAGTGGAGAAGGAAGCAGGCTCGTGGCTTCTGCCCACACCCCATAACACCAGCATGTCTACCTGCCCCAGCCCCAGCCTATGCCCACTCTGCAGATAGTCCTAGAAATCACATATCCTATAAGTCCTTGGTCAGCAATGCGCTAGACACATGGAGCTCTGGGACATGTACCTTCTAGGATAGGAGGGGACCTGCAGCCCTCTAGATACTGTCAGACTTTCAACTTGATAGAAAGATATAGCTACAGATATATGATTTCAGGTGCTATCTAAGGATAGCTATTTCTTTTCCTCTCTTCCATTGGAGGGGTTTGGGTCCACTAAAATTCTTGCACACATCATCTAAAAACAAAGAGATCGTGTTCTTTTCTTCCTTCAGAACAATTGTTCTTCTGACCTGTGTAGGTTTAATGGATTAAAAATGTTCATGCAGGGCATTTTGCTACCCGACACGAGCAGGGACATGGACCCCCTTCCCCCAAGTCAAGGTTTGTAGGACATCCAGGATAATTTGGCATCTGAGGCAGGCAATCCCACAAGCCCTTCACCCCCTCCCCAACAGTAAAAGCAAGAGCAATCCTAATTAACTAACAACTTGCTGCCCTTTCCTGACACACACAATGAGCAGCCTGAAGTGGCCATCTCATTCTGCCTAAAGGTTGGGCCAGCTCTGCTCATATGCTTAACCAACAGAGCTTTCTTTAATCAGGTGCCAGGCCTGATAGCACAACTGACAGTAAAACGTTGTGTGTGGAGATTAATGCCAGTATTTGAGGATTGAGCTTGAAATGCAGTTCCAAGCCCATCAATGCCGCCTTTCGTCTTGCAATCCCATCGCATGTCTTGTGGCTCTTTCTTCCCCAGGGCATCCTGTTTGGGGTTTGGCCCCATAACCTAGAAGTCATCCCCGAACCACCCATCGTCAGCAGCCTATAACTGCCTTCCTGTTGTCACTCCTTTTATAAGTCTGCATCCCCATCATTTGGGAATCCTTGCAAGAAGGAGAAGAGCAGCTTGGCATGAAAGGCAAACACAGCATTCTCAGGCACTGCCATTTATTTACTTGGTGCTGTTTATGAGTGGGGTTGAGATTCTTGGCGGAGGATTAAAGGAATCTTTTCACATTTCTTTGCCTCAGAACATGTGGAGTGCATTTGTTTCTTTGTTTTGTTTTTTCTGGGACACAAACGCATTGTTCATGCTCTGAATAAAGCTCCTAGTGCCAAGAGAGCGCACAAAGATTCAGATCTCTTGCCATAAAGAGTGCCCTAACATTAGGATGAATAAAAATAATTATTCCCCCCCTCCCATGTTACTGTGGAAGATGCTTCTGCTGTGACCATTACTTCTGAACCAAACCTTTCATAAGGAATTACTCAGCTAATCTCAGATAATTCTCAAAGCCTTTTGCATCCAAAATGCCAAATTCTTCAAGAAGGGTAGTGGGGTCAGCCAGAGGTCTCCTGGTCTGCATGCTGGTACTCCTTGGGATTAAATGCTTGAGGCTACGGAGTAGCTGTGGCAATATTGTCCTCCCATTGGTTCCTCCCAAGCTGGCTCAAGGGTGGACAACTTGTGGCCCTCCAGATGTTTTGGGCTACAGCCCTCATCACTGGCTATGCTGGCTAGGGCTGATGGGAGTTGTTGGCCCAAAGTTGCCCACCCCTGCTAAAAGTTGTCCATCCCTGCTATAAAAGCTCCCAAGCCAGGCTTCATTTTTGCTCTGCCCAACACCAGACCCTAGCTTTGCTTCTACAGCTCTACCTAGACTTGTTCTGCATTATCTCTGCTGTCAGACAATCTCATTTCATATCTGCCTGCTCTGTCCTTCAATCCTCCTCCTGGCCTCTTTGGTTGGACTTCTCAGTGCAGCCTCCAGCTAACACTCACCTCTGCTCCTCGGTCCCAGTGATATCAGATCTATTGTGGCTACAGGGTTGAACAAACTTCATTTTGAAACTGGGAAGCATGGTCACTCTGCCCTCTCCCCTTGATTTGGTGAGTTCATGCACAAGTGGATCTCATAAACTTCAATGGAAGATAAAATAAATAGTATTTGCAAATATTGGATGGCAGAACTAAGATGCTGAAAAGCAGAGTGGATTAAGAAAATGTGCATGCTGTTTAATCAGCTAATCAGAAATGCATAACTTTCCGGAGGCTGGGGATCAATCGATTGATCTAGCTCAACAAATGCCCTATGATTTCCACTACGGATTTGATTACATTGATTTGATTAGTTATAAGCTTTTAAAGGGTGGAATCCTACAGTCCCTGGAAGGGTGTCCCAGGGGCCATAGGATATTACAAACCTCCCTCTCCACGGGTGGAGGCAGAAATCCCCAGGAGGGGGAGGAGACCCATGGCTAGAGACATCAGCATTGTTGTGGTGCTGACCTCTGCTACCTCTGTTGCCACCATTGCTCCGCCATGATGGGGGGAAAGCGGAGAGTCAGGGCCATGCCAAAAGGGGGGGGGAATCAAGAAGGGAATCCAAACGCCTCCTATTCTCATGACACACACCCTGACAAGGGAAGACAACTATGCCAGTCCTGGATATGGTGTAGTTATTCCCCCTTCCACTTTAATCAGTGGGAGGGAAAGGAAATAAAGGAGGATGCCCCATCCAACAGAAAAAGGGGGAAAGAAAAAGGAAAAAAAGCCTCCCCTTTCTTCTCTACCATGAATTCTCCCCACACACTATCCATATGCTCTGCCCATATAGTAATACTTTGGGGGGGGGGAGTATCAATCAATCACTTTATTACGGTCCGAGACCAGCACAGGGGAGTATATTTTTAATACTTTTTTCTTGTTCTTGTGCCCTGTTCAAGATGTAATGAAAATCGAGATTATGTTTTGGATTTGCTTATCTTAAATTAAAGTATTCCCCCCTCAAAAAAACAACCCTACCTCCATAAAAAAAACAAAACTCCATGTACAAAATACTTACCCCCAAAAATTCCCGGACTGGAGCACTAGAGGTATTCTCTTTTCTTTCGTATGGGTTATATCTCAGCTAAAGAGTCATCTGTTTATGGATCGTTGCTTTTTTCTATAACTAGAAAATGTAAAACATGACTCTGCAAATGAACAACGTAAATAGGTCTGGCAGAAATGAGATGTTTACAAGAAAGTTTCAAGCGGCATTGTTTGTGTGTGTGCGAGTGAGAAAATAAATGGGTTGTTTTTTGAGAGATGCTATTTCAGTACCGAAGAACAGTGTACACAAGTGACCACAAAATGCAAACAAGAGGAAAACCATAAGTAAGCGTGAAGGATAAACGGTGGTTCGGGTGCTGACACATGTAGAGAATATGGGAACGTTTGTGAACTAATTGTGAAAGATTAGACCCGGCCTGTTCCTTGCCTTTTTGTTGTCACAGTCAAACGTTAAAAGTAGTGGAGGGGAGGGGAGAGGGAAGACTCATGTCAAGCTAGCATGACTGGAAGCCTGATGTTGTGTCTTGAAAGGCTTTCTAAACTTCAGAGGGCTTTCAGGTGTCCCTCAGGGGTGTTGGAGTGTGGCATCTAAATCATGCTCCCTCCTTTCATAATTTCACTATAAAGCAAGGTCAAGTGGCGGCGTTTCCCCAAAATATAAATGGCAAAGGAATGAAATGGAAGGCAAATTTATGTGAGCCCATGTTATAAATATGATATGGAACAGTCTAGAGGAATAACTCGAATTCAGGATAGCCACAGACATCATAAGGGCTGTCAAAATCCAAATGAGATAGAGGCCTTAGCTAGATCTAAGGATTATCCCAGGCAAATGGAGGGGGCGTCCCTGCCTGCTCCCGGGATCCCCTGTGTGTCATTTGGATGCACTGGGATGATCCCGGGACGATCCTGGCATATAGGCCTGGTCTAGCCATGGCCAGAAATGAATGCTTGTTGTAAGTCAGTCTTATTTCACAGAATGTTAAGGGAGCATCATTTTTATTTACACAAATGTGCAATATTTTAGAGTGAAAATTAAAAGAAACTGAGGTCAAATGCACACGAGGTGAACAAAGGGGTTCAGAGTGATGGGTACCTAAAGAGCAATGCATAAAGAACAATAAGTAAATGCAATTGCTGTTCACTTTCAGCATACCTACACTACAAGTTTGAACTTGATTCTGCTCTGATAGCTTTTCTCCAAATAACCATAGAAACAATTGTTCTCTGTCCAGGCATTGAGAATCTTTGCTCAGGTTCCTAATCGACTGTCAAAACTAAAACACCCAGACTTGCTTGGCTTCAGACTACTAAACAAGATTGAAATGGATTTTAACTTGCAGTGTAGGCATGATGTACCTTGTGCAAAGCATGGAAAATGCTAGACGACTTTGTAGAATAAGGATGCATATTTAGACAGAAAAAAAAAGTCCTACAACTCCCCACATTCCCCAGCCAGTTGTAGGACTTTCTAAACATGCACAGGATACCCTTGTCTGGCTCATCAGTATCTCCTGAAGAAGCAATATCCTGATTGAACTGAGTTCATCTATACCTTTATTCAGCCCTATTTTCCAGGGTTCTAAATAATGTGTGGAGCCTCCAGAACTTGAGAAAGCTTTCTGTCGCAGATGTCTGCTTAAAACTCATGGAGGAGGACAAGGATGGTAATGGATAGGATGGAGCTGGCTTGTCCCTGTGGTCCCTCATTGTGTGAGAAGGGATGGATGCACCTGACAATTTCAGTTTCTCTCAGTTTCACATGTTACCATTGTGAAGTGCGGTTTGTCCCAAATATTTGCAAGCAATTTTCTTTTCACAAGCAATTGTACTAACATACTGCGTTTTTAATGTTATTTTCACAAATACCAATATTTATGTGCACATCTTTCCCTAATAGAAGCATTTTTGAATTTGTTTTTTGATTGGAGAACTCCATTGCGAAATTTGGAGAAGTACGAATTTCAGTGGATATTTGAGTTTTGGTTCATGTATTGGTTAGAAAGTGTGAGTAATTTGAACGCCTGAACAGGATTTATGCTGCAAAGGATTAAGAATGAAACAAATTAAATTACAGAAATTATATAACATCTGCACAGTGGGCCAACTCTCAGGAATGCGTATTGGTACCATTGGCTGACCCTTGTTTCACAACCCAACTCCCAAGTTGCCTTCATTTCCAATGGGCAAAGGGGCATGTGGCAGCCATTCATTCACATTTGTTACACCTCATACATGCCCTGCCCTATATCTTAAACCTAAGAACTATTCTTAAAGCTGTTTATGTCATGATTTCAATTTGGCAGTCTAGTTCCTATAATATAGAACCAAGACTTTTTTAAGACCCTTGAATGAAGCAGAAGCTATGGGTAGTATCCAATGTTAGTCCTACTTAGAATAGACTTGTTTAAATGAATGAGACTTAGGTTAGTCAAACTTAAGTCCCACTCATTTCAATGGCTCTACTTGAGGTAGGATTACATTGAATGGTCCCTAGATCCACATATCATCTTCAGCTATGAGGCCAGAGAGAGACTTTCAATTTCTGACTCAACTACAGCCTTTTGCTACGGATCTGTAGCCATGAAAGATATAACCCACTTACTTTTTTGTCCTATACTTGGTATCCCTACAGAAATTTAAAAACAACAACAATGTCATGGTATTTTTCAGCACTTCATAGAGATAGGGGTGGGCAAAAAGAGCAAGTAAAGGTGTGCATCACTTTCTGGGCAAAGGAAACATTCTAGTAATTTTTGTTGGTGTGAGGGGACCCATTATTTACATCAGATGGCAGAAGACTGAAAAGTTTATTTCTTTTTTCTTAGAAAGCTTTGGCAGCACTATAAGAGAAAACAGTTATAGGGCAGCATGCAAATACTGTAAATGTTAAATAAATAAAAGTAACCCCTAAAACAGACAAAATTAAATTTAGTAAAAGGTTTGCAACCCACCACATTTTCATGCTCAACATGTTTTACTGAAATGGTAAATCAGACAGGCTTTTGTGAGAACTGCTATATATTTAGGCTGAACTGTAAGTCAAACCAATAATTGCATATCTCAACCACTGTATTATTGTACTTAAGCTGATGAGTTTCCCTCTAAATGCTACCCTTCTGCTAGTTTTGAAGGCGTTATTTAAAGTCTGTCTGGTCCTAGAGTATTACCATGGGAAGAAGAAGAAGAAAAATCCCCTTCTAACCTCACATCCTGTAACCTGGTTAACCACTTGGCGGCAGGCAAAGCTTTGAAACAAGGTTGACAGTCACAGTTCATGGAATAAGAACATATAAAAAGAACCATGCTGGATTAGACCAAGGATCTATCTAGTCCAGCACTCTGTTCACACAGTGGCCAACCAGCTGTCAGCCAGGAACCCACAAACAGGACATGGGATCAATTGCGCCCTCCTGCCCATGTTCCCCAGCAACTGGTGTATACAAGCTTACTGCCTCTGTTACTGGAGGTAGCACTTAGCCATCAGGACTAGTAGCCATTGATAGCTTTCTCCTCCAGGAATGATCTTCCTTCTAGAAGATGACTTCCTGAATCATCTTCAGATAACCCAGATAGGTAAACAACTCTGTGTCTCTTGGACAGCTGACCACATTTGTCCCCTATCCTTTCATGTATTGCTGAGTTTTATAAAAGAGTCTGTTTATTTTATTTTATTTTCAGTCCCTGATTCTTTCTTTGAAAACATTCCAGCAAGTTCCTCTTGGAAGCCACTTGTTTCATGCAGGCTTTCATTGAGCAACTTCATTGCTGCATTATTCATTAGTGCATGAATAAGATAAAAAAAAAATCAGTCCTTCTATATTTGTATAGCTTTTATTACTATGCCTACACCATCAGCTCTTGTTCTGTTGATAGCAACCTTGTACTTTGCTTTTAGTGCTTTTCTTTCTACACCTTCTGATGCCTACAGCTATGCCTACAGTTTTGTCTATAATTTCTGTTTTAGTACAAGGGTTAGCCCCCTTTTAATATGGATGTCATGCACTCCCAACCATAATTGATCATCGATATTTTAGAGAAGCAGCAACAGCAAAATCCATTGCCCCAGACTTCATGCAATTGGCCCTGAGCAAGGTCCTCTGCTGCTTAAGATATAGCATATGATCCAGTAACTTCACTCTAGTCTGGTACCGGCTTCCACCCACATCACAAGACTCTCTGAGATAGGAGGTCTGTGGTTGACAACTGCCAGCCATCTTTTTGTAGTCAGATGTGGTCCAACCAACCTTCTACCAGAATCAATGCTGACTCCAGGTTTTTGAGGCCCCTTGGCCAAGATATCAGCCCAGGACCATGGAAAACGCGGGCCCAAAGTGTAGGGCTGTATAAATTTGCACTTGCGTAAATTTGCACTTGCGCAAATGCGCAAATTCCCCAAAAATTCATAAATTGACCTGAAATTTTTGTGAACCGCCCAGAGAGCTCCGGCTATTGGGCGGTATAGAAATGTAATAAATAAATAAATAAATAAATTTTCATACTTTAGCCTAAGGGGGGAAATGCACACTTTTACAATAAAATTTGCGTAAAATTCTCAAAGGTTAAAAAACCAGTCCGCAAGTCCATGGAATCCATCTGATAATGGAAAAGCTGGTCTACTGCAGAATTCGTGACTCGGATTCCTAAAAATTGGAAGTCATTTGGTTCCATTGCGGATTTCTCAGATATCCATAGTTTTAACATTTCACTTTTACAGCTTTGTAGAGTGGTTGGAGCAGGGGAAGATAAATGCTAATTGTGTGCTTTACATACATGGCCATCTAAACTGTGTTTGGGAGGTAGGGTGACCATATTTGGGAAACCAAAAAAGAGGACACCTAGTGTGTGGGGGGGGGAAGCAGCTTTCTGAGTCCTGCAGAAAGTACGTTATTCCCCCGCCACCTTAAAGAACCCGATTGGAGTGGAGGAGGGGAAAGGATTTCATTCTGCACCACCACCACCCACTCCAATTGGGGCCTTTTCTATAATTTCCACGAATGACCCACTTTCCCCTTTATTTATTTATTTATTTATTACATTTTTATACCGCCCAATAGCCGAAGCTCTCTGGGTGGTTCACAAAAATTAAAACCATCATAAAACAACCAACAAATTAAAAAATACAAATACAAAATACAATATAAAAAGCACAACCAGAATAAAACCACGCAACAAAATTGATATAAGGTTAAAATACAGAGTTAAAACAGTATAATTTAAGTTAAAATTAAGTGTTAAAATACTGAGTGAATAAAAAGGTCTTCAGCTGGCGATGAAAGAAGTACAGTGTAGGCACCAGGCGGACCTCTCTGGGGAGCTCATTCCACAACCGGGGTGCCACAGCGGAGAAAGCCCTCTTCCTAGTAGCCACCTGCCTCACTTCCTTTGGCAGGGGCTCACAGAGAAGGGCCCCTGTAGATGATCTTAAGGTCTGGGTAGGTACATATGGGAGGAGGCGTTCCTTCAAATAACCTGGCCCCAAACCATTTAGGGCTTTAAATGTCAATACCAGCACTTTGAATCGGGCCCGGACCTGGACTGGCAGCCAATGAAGCTGTAAAAGGACTGGCGAAATGTGATCTCGCCAGCCAGTCCCTGTTAGTAAACGGGCTGCCCTGTTTTGTACCAGCTGAAGCTTCCGGACCGTTTTCAAAGGCAGCCCCACGTATAACGCATTGCAGTAATCCAAACGATAACTGTAGCTAGGTTATCACTGTCCAGATAAGGGCGCAGTTGGTATATCAGCCTAAGCTAATAAAAGGTGCTCTTTGCCGCTGAGTTCACCTGTGCCTCAAGTGACAGTTCTGGATCGAAGAGCACCCCCAAACTATGGACCCGATCCTTTAGGGAGAGTGCAACCCCATCCAGGAAAGGGCAAACATCACCTCGCCGGACAAATGAACCACCAGCTAACAGTACCTCCGTCTTGTCTGGATTGAGTCTCAGTTTGTTAGCCCTCATCCAGTCCATTACCGTGCCCAGGCACGGTAAGACCTCAATTGGAGCTCGGGGTGGGGGAATGATGTGCTTCAAGAAAGCATGTCATTCCCTCCTGCCATGCTAATGGCAGCCTTAAAGGGGAAGGTGTGTCATTCCAGGACATTATTGAAAATTATAGAAAATCCCCCCTGACACTATGGAAAGAACAAAAACCAGGACAAATCCGGGGAAATCCTGACAGTTGGTCACCCTAGTGGGAGGCATAAGACAATTAAGACTAAGGCCTAAAATTCCCCAGCTGTTTAATTGGAGGGAGGGTTATAACACACTATATTTTATAATGATGGGGGAGTCACCCAATCTGGCAGTTTTTGTGTGCTTCAGTATTCCTATAAGTTGTCCTTACTTGCAATGACTTCCAGTTGTGCATAAACTGCTGATCCCATTCCCACCTAAAACTGAAGCAAACACAGTGGTTGATGCCACCACCACCACCCCGGTCAACCTGTGTAATATTGGAGGTTCTACACCCATGACAGGGACTACTGGATTGAGGCAAGCTATTCTAATTTTTTTTAAAAAAAAAAGTCTGCTTTCCATTGCACAACATGATGGCTAGAATCTAGCACAGTCATGAAATAACTCTTAACAAGGTTCAGTTCTGTCAGAATAAGAAATTAATCTTCCTGAATACTAAAATAAGTTCAAATAACATATTGGGTAGATTTTACCTCACAGAACTGATTGCTAAAATTGCTGCACATCCTTCTCTCTCTCTCTCTCTCTCTCTCCCTTTAAGATTCAAGTATTGCCTACAGTTATCATTTAATTGAAATACATATAAAACCCTTATCCTAAAACTCTAGTGAGCAAAGATTAGAAATATAGATGGGCAGTCAATGAAACTTACACATATACCAGATGGTACTTAGTATTCAGCCTGGAACTTACACTTGGCATTACAGAAATGCTATACACATTTTTTTAGACAATGATTTTAAGAAGTGCTGAGCTAAAATATTTTCCAGTGAAAAGTTTCAGCTCGAACTTTGAAGGGGCAGGAGGCAAAACAGGTGCAATTTTGGAGGCCAGGCAAAGTTCATCCCAAGATTTGGAACTCCTTACTGGTTGCAGCAGTGATAGCGGGTTCTTTTCTATTTTATATAGGTTTAGTTTAGTTTAGTTATTTTTTATTAATTATTGCATACAAAAATGCACACGTGAAGATTTGAAGCTTACAGAGGCTAGATAATAAACTCAGGCCTAGAGGCCTGGGCAGGATCTACACTACTGCTTTAAAAAGCTTTATAACAGTAGTGACAACTGTTGGGGCCCAGGACACACTCCAAATACAGTTTTCAAAACATTTTCAAAGTGTTATATCAATGCTTGGTGTAGATCTGGCCTTGATGATTTTCTACTCCTGAGAGGAGTACTTTCATATCTCCAGTTAAGTTCCATTTCCTCAAAGTGGGAACTTTACTTTCTGTTTTGGGGGAAGAGAATATAAAGAGAGAGCCAGAGCCAGGTGAGAACCAGCAGCAGAACAGACCAAAGCTGGAGAAAGTCCAGAACTTATGGAAGGAACAGAAAGGACTAGCTTAGGGTAAAATAACTTGTGTTTTGAAATGCTTATTTTCTTTTAATGCCTTTGTATCACTCAGCTCTATTGATTAAATGCCTTTAATTGTACTTTGCTTGTTTTACTTTACTAGTAAACTGTTGCATTAAGCCACGAGTGTCTGGAGTGACACCTAACTCTACTGTGGCCGTAGCTAGACTTAAGGTTTATCCCAGGATTGTCCTGGGGTCAAACCTGTTCATCTAAGTGCCACACAGGGCATCCAGTGCTCAGGCAGGGACGAACCTGGGATGATCCTGGGATAAAACTTAGGTCTAGCTACGGCCTAGGTCTGCAGCCTAAAACCCACATTACTAAGAAGGGGGAAGGTAAAAGAAGGAAGATGGGACTCTTGAGGAGGCAGAGATCCTTAAAGAGTTGCTCAGGGAGTCCAGGTTGTAGAAGGAACTCTGACAACATGCCTTAGAAGAAATGCACACAAAAATGCATACAAATTTTCATCCATTTATTAATTAATTTTTTAAAAAAAATCTCAAAATTTGGGACTAACCGAACTTAGGGTTGAAAAAATGGTAAAATGAGAGAAACTGAAATGGACAAAACCACTATCAGTGTGAGCGGTGACCTGAAGTTCTCATTCCAGCTCTCCACAGAGGTGGTCTGCTCTGTCCAAGCTAGCCACCTCTTTGGTGATGGGTGTGCACACCCATTATATCATGGATAATCTTTCATTTAGGTGCTAGCTAGGGACATTGGAATCCTGCATAGCAATCTTCTTCAGCAGCAGTTACAGATGATGTTAGACTCCAGTTCTAATGAGCCCTTTGAAAGCCATTCAATGTCCTTTGAAAGCCATCCAAACTGGTGGTCATCACTACTTCTTCTGGTAGTGAGTTCCATAGTCTACTACATAGTTTTATTACAACCCCCATCATTTATAGTGATCACAACCATTGACGTGATGGGAGTTGTAGTGCAACAACTCTGGAGGGCACTGGGTTGGGAAAAAACTGTTCTATGTAGAGATGGGTGAAAAAGCAATGTTTGCACTCATTCAGATTCTTCAATTTCCATGTGCTTGCATCAGCTGTTCGATTTGTATGAATGGGAAACTTTCCCCCATAAACTAAAGCATGAAACTGAACATTTTTAAAATTGCAAAATTTCAGTCTGCCTCTTCTTTGAAATTTGTGCAATTTCTGATCGTGAGCACATGTTCAAGAATTTGCAAACATTTTCAGAGAACACATTGTCCTGCTCAGGCTTGCAGTCAAGGTTGTAAACAGGGCATGCTCAACTGTTTTGTGAGCACAAACAAAATTCTCATATTTCCCTAGTTTTATGGGCTGGTTCACATTATGCATGCACATAACTTGATTTCTCTACATTTGAATAACTGCACAGTTTTGACTGCATTGTCTGCATGAACTCACCTCACTGAAAAGCATTCTGCTTGAGATTAAGTGAGATGATACAGGGCTCTGTCTCTGGAGTTATGTCAGTTTTACTTGATGAGCATCCAGCTGTAAACCTGCTCCCAAATTCTGCTCATTGTTTTTTACTGCTTCACTTGGGTTCATCTCCAATGATCCAGATAACTTTATTCCTCCTCTTCCTCTTTTAATTTGCCTGGACCACCATGCCCTTGAATATTTGTCAGTCTTATGGTTGTGCGTGAATTCACAAACTATTTTCACACCTTTATGTTTAGATTTGGGGTGTCACTGCCAGTGATTTTGATGGGACTAGCTTCTTTGTAACCTGTTTAGAAACAGGATCCCAGAGAGGCTCTCTGATGCTCAGTGAAGGATCCTCCTGCTATGTAATCTGTCAGGTAGACTTAGTTAAGTTTAGATTAATGGCAGGGTAGAATTATTGTTTCAGGGACAGCACATACAGGATGTCCATATCTTCATGAAAGAAAGGGAGGAGAGCCTTTTAATTCCTTTTTGCTGAACATGCTGGCTCCACATTTTGATTTATGAACTCAGGTTAAGAGATCTTATTTGGATGTTATAGATGAGGCACAGAGTCTTTCAAGGCATTTTTGCACAATCTTCCCTTTTTAAAAAAACAGAGTAGAGAGAGTCAATATGCATTTGTTTCTCAGTTGTAGCACATAGCATGATGGCATGTTTCCCAGGCAGTAATGTTGTTATAAGGAATGTCACATTTTCTAAGTAGTCCTTAATAGGGTACATTTGGCCTAATAAAGGTATCACACCAGCTTTCCCTGACCTGCTGCCCTCCAAATGTTTGGGACCAACCTCTACGAGCCCTGGCCAGTATGGCCCAGGGATGGGCAAATGAGGGATGTTCAGGATTGGCAGTATTCTCCATAAATCATCTCACCACACATCAGGATGCCTGATTCCCATCCCCATTTGTGATCGCTGCTCACTCTGTGCGAATGGGAAACCTGCACAAATCCAATAGCTATTGAACAGGAGATTTGTGCAAGTTTTGCCAAATTTGCAAACCTGTGCAAAATACAAAATTTGCACACATCAAACTGGAAAATCTGGAATGAGACAAACACGAGCACGTGTTCTACAGTTTATGAATATTTTTGGCACATGCTTGCTTGCCCTCAAATGCGGAGCTTCGAACCGGACATGCTCACATGTTTTGCAAGCAAAAGTGAACATCTCATCATCCCTAGTATGCCCAATGGTTAGGGATGCTGGGAGTTGTAGTCCAAAATGTCTGAAGTGCACCAGGTTGTGAAAGGCTGTATTACACTAACGTTGACTTTGGCATTTTCTTATGGTCCACATGACTTCTTTGGCATTTTCAACTGTGTTCAAAATGTCATGATATTTTGAAAGGAGGGTGAGTGAGCAGGGGTAGAAGCTATTTGCTGTTAGCACCTCTACCACCTACACACCTACTGCAGTCTAAACATTATATACAAGTTTGTGTGCTCATGCCCTTGAGCACTCAACCGGTCAGGCAGAATCACTTGGAGGGGTGTCTGGAGTTTCCTCATCCACAGGTCTCCATCAATCCCCTCTCCAGATGGATACTGACAACAGCCACTCCCTTTCAGGTGATCAGGTTCTCCACAAATCCCAGAGGAAGAAGGTGAGGGGGTCTGTCTCCCATCATACTGGCTTTGTAGAAAGCAGAAGCATCATGAAGGAATCATATTGCTTCTGCCTACCACCAGTGGTGCAGCTAAAGCTGGCCCTTGTAGCCAACGGCCAGGACCTTGCAGCCTAGGGAGTGGCAAAATGACCATCCAGACAGCAGCAGGTGATGAGAGCAGCAGGATAGTTGACGGAAACTTCCTTTTAGTCCTGTAGTCATGATGGTGCCGTGATTTAAGTGGGCTTAAAATGCAACAATGCACATGCTTAGAGTATTATTCTTTTTAAATCAGAGTTGGCAAACATTCTCACATTTCAGAATTTAGAAGCAGTTGCGGTGGTTGGGGGCATGGAG
Organism: Elgaria multicarinata webbii; assembly: GCF_023053635.1. Classification (NCBI taxonomy): domain Eukaryota; kingdom Metazoa; phylum Chordata; class Lepidosauria; order Squamata; family Anguidae; genus Elgaria; species Elgaria multicarinata. Next base: position 53,519,234 of record NC_086172.1, on the reverse strand, counting down.
AAATGTTTGTTGCTTCAGAATTGAAGTTGTACACAAGGCCATCTACAGAGGAGGTCCTTAAGCTCATTAAGGGTCTAAAATTTCTTAGCTGCACCACTGCCTACCACAGACATCTTGCACAAATTGAATGAAACACAACATCTCCCTGGGAACCCTTCTGCATTCATGTGGGAATGGACAAATGCTTTTCATCCATTCTAATAAAAAAAAACAAATGTGCAAATTTTGGTCAATTCTTATCAAGAACAACCAAAAGGAAATTCACAAAGATCTGTACCGGCCAAATCCAATAGGTACAGCTATCCACAGCAAAGAGAGGACCATGTTGTACCTGCCTGCCATGTAGCTGTTAAAGATGAGGCGCCTGTCAGAAAAAAGAGGTGGCAACCCAAATTCAGCCCCAGAAAAATGGCTGAATAGAAAGGAATTCAAACTCTGACTTCAAACTCTGTTCTCTAGCTGGATGGATGGATTTGTCAGTTTCACTTTCTCCTACACTGTTTTTTTTTTTTTAAAAAAAAAACAACCTCAAATGCTTTCCATGCAATTTATAAAGAAATTCATGAATTTTGGTAAGTTCTTATTAAAAACAACAACAGCCCACACACCTTAACATTCTCACCCATCCATTCATAACAGACTAATCAACTATTTAACATCTTCATCTTACACTCTATATTATCAGTACTAATGAGCTTAACTTGACTGAAACATCCAACAGACTTAGAAAACTCCTTCTCAAACCCCTGCCTCTCTCATCTCACACTATTGCCCCGCTCGTGCTCTTCGCTCCTCTGATGCCATGTTTCTCGCCTGCCCAAGGGCCTCTACTTCCCTTGCTCGGCTTCGTCCATTTTCTTCTGCTGCCCCTTACGCCTGGAACACTCTTCCAGAACATTTGAGAACTACAAGTTCAACCGCAGCTTTTAAAGCTCAACTAAAAACTTTTCTTTTTCCTAAAGCTTTTAAAACTTGATGTTGTGCAGACTTTATACTGTTAGTTTTACCCTACCCTGTGCCTGCTTACCCTACCCTGTGCCTGTTTGCATTTTCTTCCCCTCCTTATTGTTTTACTATGATTTTATTAGATTGTAAGCCTATGCGGCAGGGTCTTGCTATTTACTGTTTTACTCTGTACAGCACCATGTACATTGATGGTGCTATATAAATAAATTAATAATAATAATAATAATAATAATAATAATAATAATAATAATCTCAGTGCCTGTAATCGTTTGATCCCACTGATGTCTTATCATTAATAACCCCCACCAGCTAGAAGTGCCTTCACCCAGACCCCCTTATCCATAAATGAATATTTCTTATAACCCTCACAATAGTACAAACCATTTTAATTATAATCGTTACTACTACAGAACTGTCACTATTTTATATTGTCTCTAACATCAATACTTGTAGCTAGTACGTGATTAGGTAATCAAGCAGAGTACTTAAATGGAGAAAGTTTCTTGTTTTTCTACAACTTAGTGAGCTCTTCTTTGGAGGAGGCAAAAACGTAAGTGCCCTATTTGATCAGACCAAAGATTCATCCAGTTCAGGATCCATGTTTCCCAAAGTGGTTGACCAGGTGCCTCTGGGAAGCCTACTTCTCACCACTTTTCCTGGGGCAGCAAGAAAGACTTGTGTCACTTTTCTGAAGGCCTGCATCACATTTGAACATGCCCCTTCCCCGTAGGCATGCACAAGGGGTGTGCCAGGTGAGCCCAGGCACACCCTAATGTCTCAAGCATTAAGGGCTGAATTGAGGTGGCCACTGAGTAGGGATCCAGAGGGCTGTGCAGACACAGTGGAAATGGCTGCTTTTCAGCTGCTCCACTGCCGTGCTGAAGAACTGCTGCCTCCAAGAGAGCACCATTGCTCCCAGCAGGAGCAAACAGAATCACTCTGTTGGGAGCTTCTTTGGGGGTGGGCCCCAGTGCAAAGACACCAGGAGGAGGCCCCTGAAGGCTAATATCACCTCATAAGCCCCTCTTCCAGCCCGTGTCACTACAAAGCCCCTCCAGTGCTGGGGCTTGAAGAGTGTCTCCTCATTTAGACCACCACCACCACCACCTGCAACGTCCCTCCTGCGATCAGGCAAGCCAAACATGCTGAAGAGCATCAGTGTCTACAATGTTTAATAAATAAAAATGTATTGTATGACTGAGTATTCAATAAATACTTGCCTTTTAAAAAAAAAATCTCCTGGGTGCACACCCTAATGAAATGTGCTGCCTATGCCCTTCCCTGAGCCATTTGCATGTGTGAATGTGAAGGAAACAGAACCCACACCCTAGTCCACACTTTCCCAACGTGGTGCCCTCCAGATGTGTTGGACTACAACTCCCATCACCCTAGCTGGCCTAGTTGTTTGGCATATAAAGAGGCCCCTGAGAAAAGGAGGGATTCATAGCAACTACAAGCAACAACTGCTGAGTAGGCAGAGTCAAAACATGTCGGCCTTTGATATATGGACCTAATCCTGCCCTTTACTGCAACCTGTGTTGTCCAGCACCTCTGTTTTTAGACATCTGGAAGAGGAGAACCCCTTATTTGAAGGTGTCCTCTATGTGATGGCTATTCAGTCCAAGCCTGATTTAAAGATAAAGAACTATTAGAAGGGGCCTTGAAGTTGCCCAGCGATTGTCAGCACCTGGACAGTAGACTGAGCCCCCACATCCGTCACCCAGTCTTCTCAGACATGTTTTCTCTTTCTATTTAAATAAGACATGTTTTAAACCCAGACATGTTTTCTCTTTCTATTTAAATAAGAGTTATTATTTCTAAATTTGCACCTATGCATACAAATTTGCCTATTCAAATTAGTGTCCTCTTCTTTGGGCAATGTCTTTCCTCTTTTTCGTGCCATGCGTAAGTGGCCACCCTAAGCACAGTGATACATCCAGGGGCCTTCAGACATGATAGCCCTGAGCAATAATCAACACCCTTCCTCCTTTTGGGTCACAGGGGCAGCTGATCATTCCTGCTTCACTCTTGGATAACTCAAGAGCCTCTGCTGTGTTATACAATGATGGATAGTAATATCCGTCACCTTTACATTTTCCTCCATTATCAGAAAAATAAAATCTCTGGGAATAATGCACTGTGGACATAATAAGGCAGGAACCATATGTTACTCATTGACAATAGGTGTGGAGAAAACATGGTTAGCACACTAAGCTAATGTTTTTGCAGTTCCAACAACTGGGTCACATCGGAGAGTTTGGCAGGCTCTAGAGCTTGGCAGAGGACACTGCATAGACTTCCTTCACAGCAGACTGAAGTCTGCTAGTTGAAATAAACAGCTTCAGTATCTCGCAATGAAGCCTGGCATCTTTTGGTTCAATCCCCTGTTAAAATCAACTGGAGTTTTGCCCAATTAAGTCCTGAGTAAGAGCTGAAGGTCTTGGCAATAGTACATTTCCATCAGAAAGTTTCTCAGTGTGAATAATATTAAGTGAGCAATGGAGCATTTTGGATTAGCAGGGATTTACTTCCCGAGTCTTCCAAGTCTATCTAGGGAGCGAAGATCACAGCAGTTTCCCAAGAGGACTCCTGGGGTCCAGGGAGTACCGTATGGTAATTCTTTGCTGTGCTTGCTTGGCATTTGGGGGGCTGCCAAAATTTTGGATCATCGTCTACTGTCATCTGTTCTGTGTGTAGGGTCCCTTCAGCTTTAAGGCATGGACAAGCCTACCTAAAGTAGCAAATAACCTGAACTAAACCAGAAATTTTACTAACACAATGAGCTTTGTGTATGTGTAGAGGCTTTCTTTTTGAAGGCAGCCCACTTTCACTGTGACAAGCCCAGTCCTTCATTCACGCAGGCTTCACTGGCAAAGATCCATAATCGAGCCAAATCCTCCCACACAGAAGCCTTGACAAAGATAACCACAAAATGCCTCTCAGCTGAGGCTGTAACTTTGGAATGTGCAGCCATAAACCCCCAAAGGCCTCATCTAAACAGAAACAATAAACCATTCGTTCCTTTATCTTCAGTTAAATAAAATGTTTTCCATGTCACTGAGCTAAACTATAAATATCTTTATTCCTAATGTTTATATTATGGGTAAATCCAACTCTCCATGTCTATGTATAGATAGACAAGCATGTGTAATAAAGAGCTCCTTTAAACAGAGTGAAATTGTGTTCTCTTACCGTGGCTCTGCTTAACACTTCTTTTCCGGATTTGCAACAAGCTGTAACTACACGAGGAGGAGAACAGTGACCATGTGCCACATACAATTCAATGGACCAGCACCATCTAGTGGGCTTTTTATAGCACAACTTCACCCATACACGGCAGGAAAACCCGACAAATACCAGTATATCTCAGAAGAGTTGAGTTTTCTGAGGTTTATTTTTTACCACTAAAACCGGGGAATGGAGCAGAAGATGCGCAGGAGGCTGACAGTGTCGTCAAAATGACCCACGAACATCTGTGAGTACCCAGTCATGAGTGTGCTATAAAACACTCATTTAAAGGAGCTCATAGACAAGTAGACCACCCTGGCCACTTCATATGTAAATATATGGAGAGGAACAAACAGATAGATAAAATCCCAGTTTTCTATATTCCTTGCTTGGAAATGATTAGGATTTTTTATATTCCTTATTTGGAGGTTTCCTATAGTCTTTATTTGGAAATGATTAGGTTCATCTGTGCTGATATTGTTTCTTGGTCTCCAGTTCCTTTGTTTTGTACTTGTAAATATGGCTAATAGGATGCACAGTGCGGGAAGGAGAAAATTTTAATTAAAAAGATAATATCTAAAATGATAGCTATTTAATTCTAACGATTGGGCAGACAGGCATGCAGTTTTTCTGTTACTTGAGCAGCTGCAGTTGTAAAGATCAGAGTTATGTGTTGCTGCTTGAGACCATTTTTTAATTGAAAAAAGTGTATCCTGGAGATGTAGCCTCTGTGGAACTAAAAACCAACAGGTTCGCTCCATATTTGGCCCTCCATCAGAATGTTGGCATATTTGGCTTCCTTCTGCGTGTGTATCCACACAACGTCCCAGAGTGCGACTGCTTGCTTATTTATTTATTACATTTTTATACCGCCCAATAGCCAAAGCTCTCTGGGCGGTTCACAAAAATTAAAACCCTGAAGAGCATAATAAAACAACCAACAATCTAAAAACACAAATACAAAATACAATATAAAAAGCACAACCAGGATAAAACCACACAACAGAAATTGATATAGATTAAAATTCAGAATTAAAACAGCAATGTTTAAATTTAAGTTAAATTAGGTGTTAAATACTGAGAAAATAAAAAAGTCTTCAGCTGGCACTTGGAGGCACTGGTGGATTCAATCTCCTGAAACAACTTCACGGAGGCCCAGTTCAGACAATATGCTAAGGCATGGTTAGGGCTGCTAACCCTTTTGCAGCAAGTGGTTAGTGAGCGTGGTTAAACCATAGCTAAGTAGCCACCATGGTTAGGAAAAATGCCATTCACATGACACACTAAGCCATCATGGTGATCTCATCATGCCCCATAGATACAACCATCAGGATAGAGAGGTACTGCCTATTCCATACACATATACACCCCCTATTTATGGACTTTTGAAAATTGCACTCTATTGCCAGAGCTTGAGGCAGAAAGAGGGGGAGGACGACGACAAATGATTCACTTGTAAAGCTCTGAAAAGTTTCTAAGTAGAAGCACAGGAAGCTGCCTTATTCTTTGTCCGACCCTTGGTCCATCTAGCCCCCTATTGTCAACTGGGTTTTAGGAGTTTGTCCAACCCCTATCTGGAGATGACAGGGATTGAACCTGGAACCTTCTGCAGGCCAAGCATGTGCTCCGCCATTGTACCACTGAGCTACAACCAGCCAGTCTGTAGGCACTGACCAGAGATGAAAAGAAAAGACCTAAATCCAATAGACAAAATACACAATGTAAAAGGAATGTGGAGGGAACAGGACTGGAAAGCAAACAAATTCAGTGACTAATTCCTGAAGCTACATTATCTAGGCAGATTATGACACATTTGTATATTTTGAACTAAGTTTGTTTCAAGTTACATCATTTGAAAATGGTTATCACTTAAGAGTCACTTGGAACTTACTTTAGGGGGAAAAAATCAACATGTGTCCTCTATTTTGTGTCCATCCTGTAGCTGTGTGCTGAGTCACTTTCCGGCTGTTGTTTTCGCAAACTCTGTTTTGTTTTTCACAGGCTTATTCTTTCAGTCTGCTTTTCAATGTTCGTATTTAGCTGCACACCCATATTGCTATAACGTCCACTTCTCTTTTCTCCTTTCCATAAATCTATTTAGCGGATTCTGTTCCTAAAAAAGGTAGGCGGACGAAATGAGACAGTTCAGTGCAGTCACGTTGATGTAAGATAAAGGTGTTTGCCTTATATCAGGGGTGGACAACTTGTGGCCGCCAGGTGTTTGGGCCTACAGCTCCTACAGCCCACTTTAGAACCACATTCTTTCTATTTCATTCCTTGCACCATTCATGATACAATGCAGGACCCAGAGCAGTGGTCCCTCCTCGATGCCTGTAGGAGAAAACTTGCTCTGATTGGCTGGCAGAGAACTCACATGAACTGGGCAGAACTTGTACTCATGTTTCATCACAGAAAGAAAGAGAACCCAGCAGCACTTCAGATCAACTGTTTCTTTTCTTCTTGTCCCTTTCCCCTTCCTCTGTAGCAAAAAAAAGGGGGGATGGGGGGAATTGCCATTGAAGAATCTACACCCTAGAAATAGTGCCATTTTCCTGTAAGCATGAGAAATCTTTGTCGTATTTTTATGATGTTGCATAGAAAAGAATAACTTTATACCCTAATTATGGTGCTTCCTATCTGCTTGGCCACACATGGAACGCTTATGCACATAGCTCATATTAGAACAGCACTTTTAGTTACTTGTGAGGTTAGCCATTTTCATATCATAATTATAAACAAGCATGCTTATAATTCAACATTTATTAACAGATACAAATCTAAAATATATTTAAATAAAACATCCATTTTAATTGCCTGACTGTTAAATGCCTGCCCAAATTTGAATTATTATTATTATTATTCTGTCTCCCAGAGCTTTATTAAAATGTAGGTGTTCAGGACTCAGAAGCAGGAATCAAAAATGGTTTCCCTTGGATTTCCTCATCTTCAGACTTGTCATATTTATTTATTTATTTATTTATTTATGTATTTATTTATTACATTTATATCTGCCCCATAGCCGAAGCTCTCTGGGCGGTTTACAAAAGTTAAAAACAGTTAAAAACAAATATACAAAAATTTAAAAGCGTAAAAACAGCAATATCATTTAAAACAACTATTCTGGGGTCAGTTAAAAAAAACCTCAGCATATGTTGTTAACTGCCTGGGAGAAGGGAAGAGTCTTAACATGGCGCCGAAAAGATAACAATGTTGGCTCTAGATGAGCCTTGTTGGGGAGATCATTCCATAATCATTCCATATCAGAGGAAAATAGCAAGAGGGCCACACCAGAACTGCAATGGGACATACAGGTGGGTGTGGCTCTTAAGGCATCTAAGGCCCAAATGCTTTAGCACCTCTCATTGTGCCCTTAAGGCATTACTAGAATAAGATGTGTCCAAGCAATTATCAGCATGGGGCAGGAAAATTTTTAATTACTTGTGTGTCAGAAGAAGAAGAAAATCTCGTAAAGCAGGCATTCCTCAAGACCACAAATATACATTGGAAAGAAAATAGGGTTAACAAATGCTAAATGCTTATTCAGAGGGAATAAGTATATTCCTCTTCACCCCTCACCAAATTGCATGTTATAATCCCAAATTGCAGCAGTTTGAGAATAAAATACCATGGCCGTTTTTTTGAAAAACATGAGCGGTGATGATCTACAAGTGGGCGTTGTTCTCCACTTCCTTCTATTTTGCCATGTAAGTTTAAGCATATCATACATTACATAAGCAAATTCATTAGATGTAGTTTCATTAGCTTCATTTGGAGTTGGAATGATTCAAGCAAAAGTAGTTTAGTGGTCAGGTTACAGTTTTGAAAACCAAGCGAACAACCATTTCGACACCATGTAAGTTCTTTAAAATAGTACATATGGCGCCTGTGTACAGAGCGCAAATATCTTTTCCCTCCCCTCACGCACATGCACACACACACACATATAATAGTACTCTAAGGCTTCTGGGATATGCAACTTGCTTTCTTAATTGAATAACTTATATTTGCTTCCAAACAGGCACAAACTCTGTAATACCCACAGAGATTGTAAGATAAAGAAAGCTGCAAAGAGAAAGCTCCAGACACTTGTTAAACATGTATTTTTCCCCAAGAAGGCTAAAGTGAGATTTATATTTTTCAGGGCAAGAAGCTTAATTGCCCGGCAGTGACCTGCTAGCAACTAAGCTCGTAGAGACAATTTCACCTAGAGTTAAAGGACCTTCTCGCCCCAGACTTCAGCCTGCTAGGTCACTGAACAAATAATGCCTGCCTGAGATTTTGTACTTCGCATCCTGTTAAAGCAAGCCAGTTGTTTGTGAGTTCCTCTCTTCTTGAAAGCACTCTGCATTTCATTTGATTCTTGTTATCCATTTTATATGATTCCAAACAACTGCCTGTTATTCCTTAAATACTTGGTACTTTGTAGACATTTCAGCTTGCCATTCATTGAGGCATTCTTCATACTGTTTTTTCTGAACTGTGGGCAATACCGTATATTATAGTTCACTACAAATTCAAAAGCGCAGGTCTTGAGTAAGTAGTAGTACACGGCTTCCTTGGGCAGCTGCTAGGGCCCCGGTGCCCCGCATTTTCTTTTCCTGATGGACTGCTCAGCCCTAAGCAGCTGGGTCTGGGAATTGAGATTTTAATTTTCTTCAGACATCGCATAAGAACACAAGAAGTGCCCTGATGCTGGATCAGACCAAGGGTCCACCTAGTCCAGCACTCTGTTTGCACAGTGGCCAACCAGCCATCGGCCAGGGATGAACAAGCAGGACATGGTGCAACAGCAGCCTCCCACACATGTTCCCCAACAACTGGTGCACACAGGCTTACTGCCTCGAATACTGGAGCATTGTGAAAAATTAAAATGATGGCCCTCTGTGAGGGTATGGAGCTGTTATTTAAATTTTCCTTGCAATGCTACACTGGGGAAAATTTGGGAAATTATAGCAATGGACTGTGTTTTCCCAGGCTTAGGAGTCCACCTGGCATTGATTGGAGCAGCCACTACTGTTGCCACACCAAACAGGCACACCAGGGGTGCCCACAGATGAAGGAGGGGCCCCACCAGAGGGCACTTGGTTGAGGGCTTCCTCAAACCTGGAGCTGGTTTAAAATGACCTTTGCAAATGGTGATACCTGGCTATGCTAAGCTGACCCTGCCATGGACTTAGGACCAATCCCAAGCCCTGGGCAGCCATACTTGAATCTAGGCCTGTAGGGAGTGGGGTAGTAAAAATCCTGGAGTCTGAAATGCAATGGATACTATTCTGTTGAATAACCAAGTGTACAAGTTGAGGCTCCTACTATTTATACCAGGCTTCGTCAATCTAGAATATACATTTTGACTTCTTCCAGTCAGAGTAGAATGTTATCAACCCCTATCCTTTTCTCTACCTGAAGAGGTCTCCAAGTCTTTGAGCTCAATGCCATTGCAGGAATTGACTCAGCAAGCTTAGTTCCAGACTAAGACCATGACCCTTCTGTTATGGATCTCACGGGGTCATTTCTAAATGTATGTGCAGTTGAATGGGAGACTAACTTGTAGATTTTCACATGGGTCGAGTATCCATAATAACAACAGAAAGTTATAATTTCTGAGAGTTTGGCCTTGTGAAAGACTCTGGGCATATGAATATAATTAGATACATGCAAATGCCATTCCATGGGGCACCCATCTTCCACAGTTTTGTGCACATAGAACATAGTGCACGTATAATTTTGCATGGAATTTAGTATTTTCATGTTGAAAATCACCTTTCAAGAGGCATTCTTCCACTCTTACCCGGCTCTTCCTCTGTTCATTCTGCTGCAACCACTTATCAAGTAGAGTCCACTTAAAACCAGTGTCACTTTAAAGCCAAGAAAAATGTGTGCACAATGCACGGTGCTTCACATCCCTAAGTGGAAATGGGGGTTCCATGTTGTGTTTTCTAGCTGTAAAAGACAATACTGAGATCTGGGATTGCAGTGTGGTAGCAAGGTGGGGAGGTGGGTGTAAATATGGGAAGGGACATAAGCCGTTTGCCAATTGGCTGATAACCGGGGTAAGCCACTCTCCACAGGTGAGTGGCAAATTTCATGTCTAGACAAGACTTTTCTAGCTTCTATTCCTCTAGAGATGGACCATCTTGCTCTGACAGTGGTAGTTTATTATCATTGGATAAACATTTTGGAATACAAGAAAGACATTACAGTAGGAGGCATAAATTCCTCAGTGTTCCTGTTTTGCTACAGCTACACACTTTTGAAAACCTCATCACACAACATGTAGGAAAAATGTCATGTGAGAAGCAAGCCTCAAAGAGATAGGTGTGTGTGTGTGTGTGTGTGTGTGTGTGTGTGTTAGAAAGAGAGATGCATCAAATTATTGGACCATTATTTTATTTATTCAGACTTTGCTTTTCAATATCCTGTATCAAATATTTCCAAAGTAGAAATGTGTTAAGAAACTGGCAGCTGTCTAAGCTGGATCACCCTGAGTATTTTCAGGTGCTGTGTGTTGGTATTTTATGACAGGGCTTTGCTGATATTACAATATCTGGTGGTGCAAGTTTACCTGAGATACTACCACTTGTCCTGGGTTTTTTTTTTTTAATAGAGCCTTTTAAGCATTCCATCTTAAAAAGTTCTATGAGGAATTGAAGCATTGAGCATGTTAGACTGAAACATTTCTTAAGCAAACATCCCTAGTTCCTGTCCCTTTTCCCTCATGTCATTATTTCTCCCCCTCTCTTCCTCGCCTTGGAACAAGGAATGGCAAAGGCAAACCGATACCTCACCTCGATACGCTGTGCGCTTAGCTTTAATTTGACCTGCCACCACAATTACCAGCGAAATGTTCGAGCTCTCAAAGAGCAGCGCAATCAAATGGTAATGCCTATTTACCGCCCTCCAGGCCCGTTCCCACTCTAATGGTATATTTACAAGCAAATGAGGGCTCGGAAAGGTGTTTCTCCTGAGTAAATGGATGGCAAATATCGAAGACTCTAAATGAGGTTTTCAGCCCAGCTGGTTGACCTTATAAATTCTGTCAGCCAAATGGTCGCCAGTGTAAATAACAATCATTTTTCTTGGTGTCAGAACATTGTAAGTTTAGACTGATCTAAGCATTGCTGCATATGCTCAGTTCCCCCTGAGTCCAGGACCTCACGGACTGCTTCGGCTCATGGTCTGAAGGAACATACCTCATCTGTTTTACATTTCCTTTGTAGCTGGCTCTGGAGGCTAATGGAGAGATTTCGGGCCGCCCTGCTCACAGTGCAGACTAAGTGATGAAAATCCCAGTGGAATTCAGACTTCCTCAATACTTATATATGTCTGTGGGGCAATTGTGAGTTAATAATCTTTTCCTGAAACCACTTTATAGTTAACGTGTGTGTGTGTTTTCCTCTCCCCCACTCCTAGCATTCTTCCCTCTTTCCCAAAGGAAATTTCCTAAACCTTATTGCAACAAGAGCATACCATTGCAAACGGTCAAGTTATGAAAAGAAAAACAGCAAGCCATTATCGGGCTGTAGGGCTCTCTCCACTTCATTAAAATGAAGCGGAACAAAGCCGTTGCTATGAATATTTTAACAGGTGCATTTTAATAAAAATTAAATGTGAAGCAGACAGTAATTAGAAAGGAAATATTTTAATGATGGCCCATTATTGAGTCATGTGAAAATGCAAACAGCCTGAGCTCAGTGAGAACAGTGGTTCCGGGGACCATAAAAGCAATGCTAGTTGAAGGAGTGGATGTAGTTGCCTGCCAGAAGCTTATGTCACCAAGCTGAGACTCTGATTAGGAATGTTGCGGTGACCTGACTGGGTCCAGGAGTCCAACAGACTCCCATGCATCTGCCTGCCCGGACCCAGCTCACCAGGCCTCAGCACGTTCACAAGCCCGCACTTTGAGCGCCCACGTAGCCTGACAAGCACCCGGCAGCCATCTGCCCTCATGTGAAGCCTCCATTGCTCCAGAAATTGCATATTTGTCATATTTGTTTATTTATTTATTTATTTATTTATTTATTTATTACATTTTTATACCACCCAATATCCGAAGCTCTCAGGCCCCATTCATGCAAGATTAAAGGTGTGAACACTCTATTCATGCCTTTAATGTTGTGTAAATGGGACCTTTACGTCCACTATTTATGCAATGTGGGAGATATGGAATTTCTGTAGCCTCTATTATTAAACACAATGGAGGCTCTGGAAACTGAGCATTTCATAATTTGCATAAATGGTGGCCCATTTAAGCAAAATTAAACCATAAAAGCCACCATTTACACGAGGTAGAAGATACACAATTTTCAGAGCCTCCATTGTGCACAACAATGAGGTTCCAGACCAGGGCAGCTGGGTTCGCAGCCTCATCAGGCACTTGCCAAGCCATGAGGAAGCTCATACGCCACTGTGAGTGGGGGCAGGCAGTGACGGCGGCGATGGCGAGCGTTCACCTAAGCTGAATACAGGTGAGTCCGTTCATCCCTGACTCTAATACCCAGTTGCATAAGTGGTAAATTTTGAAGTGCAGGCATTCATCATGACAGACAATCCCCATAACTTAGGCCATAGCTAGACCTAAGGTTTATCCCAGGATCATCCCGGGTTCATCCCTGCTTGAGCGCTGGATGCCCTGTGTGGCACTTAGATGAACAGGTTTGACCCCAGGACAACCCTGGGATAAACCTTAGGTCTAGCTACGGCCATAGTCTGGATCCAACCCACTGTTCAGCTTACACACACACACACACACACACCGCTTCTACTGTTTCTGAAGTTCCTTGAGATTATTTCTGCATATGATGTTTTATCTGGTCTCTGTTCAACGTGAAAAATATATGACCATATATAGCACCCTTCCTTTTTCCTGTATTAAGGCACGTAAGCTGTGTTTGCCTACACCCAGCAAGTTATCTTTAGCACGTAGCATAGCACATCTCTTTAAGGATGTTTGCTTTCTTTTTTTCCAGACCATTTCCATCTACTGCTTTCTGACTGAGCTGCATGAGCTGTTTTTAGTACAAAAGCATCTCCCTGAAGCAGATGGTTGTGTTAGTTAATCTTTTTTTCCCCCTCTCCCAGGCTGATTCACGCAATCTTTTTGAAGTGAATATGTGGGGAAGCCATGTAAGTTTACCTTTTTTGGCATGTGGTTGTCATTGTGAACTATCTGACCTATGCTGACTGAAGCACCAGCTCCACACTCTTTGACAGCCACCAGTTTGTGCCAGCACTTGTGGGGGTGGGGGCTAAGGGGGTGCTCTGAGAGTGGCAGGTGACCCCACCACATCTGAGGACTCTGATGGTCGCTGGCAGTAATCACTATCCCTCATCAGCCAATCAGGAACACTGATTGGCTTTTAGGAATAGGACTTTGGGGTGAACCAGAGAGAGAATGACTGTGGCCATTCCTATTGGTTAGCCACAGAAGTCAATATGAAAACTACCCCTCACGTCTTCCAAATATGGAGATACACACAGAAATCAAGTTAATTCCAGAGACTTTAGAAGCTCTGATAGGGCATGTCTCTGCTCTGAGAGTATTCGATAGGTTTGGAAGCAGCCATTCTCTGCTCTGGAAGATTGAATGCTCCACAGATTTTCACAGTTACTAGAAAATGCCAGAGCGGAGTGCACACCCCTACTGAACACACCCTTCTCTCCCCTTTGGCTAAGCCATGGTTTCCTATTAATTCTGAGCTGGGAAACTGTTTTGAAATGAAGAAACTGGTTTGTAGTCAGAGACTGAGGTACATCTTCCCAGTTCGGGTGTCTTTGGAAACTGCAGCTTAAGAAACCTCAGATATCTTGACACAGAGATGTCTTGACACAGGGGAAGGTGCATGGAGAAGCAATATTTGGGCTTGGTCAAATAAACCACTGTTTATTACATTGAGATTGTTACGTCTGAAGCAAACCAATGTATAGTGATTTCACTATCACATAAGAAAGGGGATCGTAGCTCACTGGCAGAGCACATGCATTGCATACACATGGTCCCAGGTTCAATCCCTGGCATCTCAATTTCCCAGCATTCAAATTCTGGCATCTCCAGGTAGCACTGGGGGGGAAATCTTGCCTGAAAGCCTAGATTTTTGCGGCCAGTCTGTGTCAGCAATACTGGGCTATATGGATCAATGGTCTGACTCAGTATAAGGCAGCTTCTTATGTTACTATGAAAGAGGTGCATGAGCTGATTTTTTGAGATGCTTAAAACAGAAGAGACTAAAACTTATATAATGGGTTGGATCCAGATTTGGATCAACTCCACTGATGGAAGCAGGCTTTCCTGCCCCCTCCTTCCTACTGCAGCCCCCTGAAAATGCTACACAGTCAGAAGGCCCTGCCAAATCGGGTGATCAATGGAGTGGAGAGGGGAGACTGGGATCCCCAAAAATAGGCAAAGGGACCTTCCTCAAACAGAGGCCATGGCTAGACCAGGCCTATATCCCAGGGTTGTCCCAGGATCATCCCTGTACATCCAAATGACACATAGGGGATACCGGGAGCAGGCAGGGATGACCCTTCCATTTGCCTGGGATAGAATAATCCTTAGGTCTAGCTAAGGCCAGAGCCCTTCATCTCATGGAAGGCAGATCTTGGATCCAACCCAAAATGTTCAAAATCTATAGAGTGATTTATAAGGGGTTTTTTGTGTGTGTGCACATATGCTCAAACACAATTCTGATCTGCCTTTGGGTTCAGTTGTTTACTTTTCTAACATGTCCATGGCATGGTTGACAATTTACTCATCTGCAGTTAACTGTTTTAATCTGCCAACGCAAATACCTTGTGATTTTGCAAGGAAAGGTGGTATCTCTTGTTATGAATGTTTCTATTATTATTATTATTATTATTATTATTATTATTATTATTATTATTAGTGTGTTTAACATTAAGAATGACCCTGCCAGCACATGGTACAATCTACATGGACAAGATACACAATGGAGAGAAAGGAAATACGGGACTATGCATATATACAAAAGAATCCACTGTTATTTAGAGCAGGATAGACTTCTAATAACAACAAAGAAGAGGAGATCTTTTAAAATGAAAAAAGTGAGGAAACATGCCAGACATTAACAGGAAGAGAATTTCAAGTATCTAAAGACAATATCTGAAGCCTAACAAGAAGATCAAAGTGGAAGAATGAAGAGCACAAGGCAGAATATAAGTGAGAGGCCAGAGATCCGTCTGGCCATCCATCAGGACTTAGACTCCAGTGTTATAGCAGTTGAATCTAGTGAGGTGTCCAGAGTGCAGGCTTGTCCTGTTTTCTTGGATGAGTGTCAGTTCATACAGCTCGAGGACGTGGACAAGGTGCTTAGACAGGTCCGCGCGACCACCTCTGTACTGGATCCTTGCCCCTCTTGGCTAATAAAAGCTAGCAGGGAAGGAACAGCCGGCTGGGCCAAGGAAGTGATTAATGCCTCTCTACGAGAGGGAGTGGTCCCAGACCGTCTGAAAGAGGCGGTAGTGAGATCACTCCTGAAGAAAACTTCCTTGGACCTGGAAAATCTTAGTAATTACAGGCCGGTAGCAAATGTTCCATTCCTGGGCAAGGTCCTTGAACGGGTGGTGGCGGGCCAGCTCCAGACACTCTTGGATGAGACTGATTATCTGGATCCATTTCAGTCAGGCTTCAGGCCTGGTTTTGGCACGGAAACAGCCTTGGTCACCCTGTATGATGACCTATGTCAGGAGAAAGACAGGGAGAGTGTGACTCTGTTGATTCTCCTCGACCTCTCAGCGGCTTTCAATACCATTGACCATGGTATCCTTCTGGGACGACTCGGTGAGCTGGGAGTGGGAGGTACTGCTTTGCAGTGGTTCCGCTCTTATTTGGCGGGTCGGATACAGAAGATGGTGTTTGGGGAACATTACTCGGCCCCGTGGACTCTCAAGTATGGGGTCCCACAGGGGTCGGTTTTGTCCCCCATGTTGTTTAACATTTACATGAAGCCGCTGGGTGCGGTTATCCGGAGCTTTGAAGTGTGCTGTCATCAGTATGCTGACGACACACAGCTCTATTTCTCCTTTTCATCTTCAGCAGGAGAGGCTGTGGATGTTTTCTGTGTAAGTAGAGGTATCTACAGAAGTGAAGTCTCCTGAGCTCAATCATCTTGCACACGTGACAGCTAAAATTGGTGGGACAGGATGCCCCTATCCCCTAGTACACCTCTGAAGACCTTCATATGTTTAGCATTAAAGTCTGCAGGGAGTTTCAATGTCCTGATCCCACCTAACAAGCCTCCTCACAAATGGCAAGCCCTGCCTCATCAGGTTTCCTGATCATGGCGAAGTTTGTAAGGATGCTCAACTGAATGTACTTACAACATTCTACCAGCCACCCATTCACAACTATTTGTACTCAACATGAAAAGATAGACGAAGGAGCCAGGCAGGCTGAGATGTTTGAGGAGGGATTTCTTTGTGCGCCCTCACCAACCGTCACACTTTTAACCCTCGTGTGTTCAGGCTGAACGCCCGCACAGGGCTAAGATCAAAGCTATAAATGGAGAATGGAATTATCAGGGTGCAGAGAAAGAGGAGAAAGTAAGAGATGAGAAGGAAATATATTAAATCATTCAATATTTACCAGTGTTGCACCTCCACTTTGCTGGTTTATTAATCAAGATATCTATTCTTTCTTTCTTTTTTACTTTGAGGATGAAACATGATTATGCTTACTATTTAATGATATTGTTTGGGGTTCAGTAACATTGTACAGCTCTGTCTAATGGTAACACCACTGCGTCCTTCCTACCTTCCACTGTCTCATATACAAAATCTCTCTCAACTGGATGCCCATGAAATGCAGCCTTGACATGGCACACATAATTTGCGAAACTGCAGGGTCATTTCTGCTTTCTTGGCACCACCAATTGTTAGATTACAGGAATCCATGAATTTTTAACTCATATAAAAGCTGCCACATAGGATCATACCACAGATCCATCAGGTCCAATATCCTGCCCCTGGACCTGAAGCCTTGACCTGATATTTTAGAGGGAAAAGGCAAAAAGAACACAATATAAAAATAAAATCATCTTTTTGGTTACAGGCAAGGTCCTTGTTCTTGGGCTCAGCTGGCGATCATTATATCCCCTGAAGCAGGGGGCTGATAAACCTTGTTTTTTGGGGGGGTATTATTATTCTAGCTAGTGGAGCAATACAATATTATTCACTTCTGTATCTAATCCTTCCTTTGAATTTTACTAAGCCATTTTGCCCTACAATAATATGTTCTGCAGCAGCTACAAAAGCCGGGCAATTTCTATCCCACTAAGATGATTTTCTACGAGAAAGCGGCTTTGTTTCAGTTTCCCATCATGCTTACAGAGTGTTTTCCCCCCTTGAAAAAAGGACATCAATGCATAGCAATGAACATGGGGACCAAAGATGTTACTATTGGACTGATCTTAAAGCTAGGGTGACCATATGAAAAGGAGGACAGGGCTCCTATATCTTTAACAATTGTATTGAAAGGGGAATTTCAGCAGGTGTCATTTGTATGCATACAGCACCTTTTGAAATTCCCTCTTCATCGCAACAGTTAAAGCTGCAGGAGCTGATACAAAAGAGGGCAGGGCTCCTGCAGCTTTCACTGCTGAAATTCCCTTTTCAATACTACTGTTAACGATACAGGAGCCCTGTCCTCCTTTTCATAATAGATATTTTTATTTCATATTATTATTTCAGATTAGATACTTTTAGCTATTATTCTCTCTAGATATTATCCTAGCTGCTTCCTCAAGATTAGTGTCCTCTTCTCTGATATAAGGCCTATCAACAAATGCCATGTGACCCATGGTAGGCACGCTTGGGTAATTTGTTCTTTGTGAACTCCAGGCCAAAGTGATTTCATCTGCTCCTCCTGGACTAATGTGTACATTGGAACCATCTAACGATCAGGTGCATGAACCATTATTGAGAATGAATGTGGAGAGAGAGAGAGAGAGAGAGAGAGAGAGAGAGAGAGAGAGAGAGAGAACATAGGGTGGGGGATGGAGTAGTGCCATCTCCAGACTTTGGAGGGCCCTTGGCCAAGATATCCTCCATGGGCTTGCAGAATGAATCTGCCTTCCCACCACCATTGTCACCAGCTTCTCTTCATGCTGTCTCTTATCCTTGCTACCACTTGCTTGCTTGACAAGCAGAGAGCCAGTGAGCAATTAACTTAACTGGCAGCTCCTCCTCCTCCTTCTCACCACCTCTGTTGTCTTGGCTAGGGTGACCCTATGGAAAGGAGGACAGGGCTCCTGTATCATTATCAGTTGTACAGAAAATGGCATTTCAGCAGGTGTCATTTGCATGCATGCAGCACCTGGTGAAATGCCCTCTTCATCACCACAGTTAAAGCTGCAGGAGCCCTGCCCTCTTTTGTATCTGGTCACTCTAGTATAGCTCCTGCAGCTTTAACTGTTGTGGTGATGAGGGAAATTCACCAGGTGCTGCATGCATGCAAATGACACCTGTTGAAATTCCCTTTTCTCTACAACTGTTAAAGATTTTGCATTGTAGATTTCAGATGCTTCCACAGGAGGCTTTCCCCCTGGAATTGCAACCCTTTGTTCACTCCTATATTAGGAGCCACTCTTATTTTTATGGAGCATCTACTTCATGTAATCCAGTATCTTCTGGGTAATCCTCCCATGTTTTTTCAGACCTGATGATGTGTGGCAATTTGGGGGTGATGAAGTGCAATGGCAGCATCACCCTGTCGAGCATGAGCAGACAAAAGCACTTTCTATCAAGAAAGAAAGAAAGAAAGAAAGAAAGAAAGAAAGAAAGAAAGAAAGAAAGAAAGAATCTTTCCCATTTCTTTGAGATGTAGAGAACAGGCATTGGAGTAATGCCAGTTCTCTTTGGATTTGGCTTTCAAGACGTGGCTAGCAGTGATGTTTTTCTTTTCTTTTTTATTCTAGAGTAAGCACAGAGTGACTGATCTGAATTCAGATCCTAGTATGGTGGGTAGTGATCCATTTGCTTTTGCCCAGGAGCATCTGTGGCGCCATTTTTTAATGCTCACACCAGCAGACAGGCTTCAGAGCAGTTTGGACTGGCTGCTACCCATTGGGACAAAACAACAATAGGGGTTTTGTTTTGTTTTTCAAGACATCCTTTGAACTTCCTTTTGGAACACATTGAAATGGGGATTCTGAAAGAAGACTACATTCCAACCTGCACATTATTATGGGAGGTGAATTTGCTTTGGAATACAGATCTGGTGAATTCCTTGAGCATCCCTAAGCATATATAAAATTGCAGCCTTAGAGACCAAAAACAGAAAAGGCATGTTTGCCCACCAATGTGTGGTGCAGTGGTGGGGATCTCAACCTGAAGACAGCAACAGAGCCAAAAATGGTCACTTGAGTGAAATTCCAGGAGCAAGTATTAAATATTATGTTCATTTAAAAGTAGAATTTATATTAAAATTGCTTTTTTCATGGTTGTTTGTATTCAGTTGAAATCTTATACTTGTTCCATTTGTTCTCTTCCAGCAAATGCCTACCTGTCCGGCATATTTTAACCATATGGACTTCATTTACCCTCACACCTGTCTACATTTATTTGTTATGAAAGGTTCATGACTGCATCTTATGTGACCTATTCCCATGATGAATAGAGCTAAATGTGTTTCCTGCTCTCCAAATTCCAAATAAATGGCATAAAACAATCCATAGGTCCCCTGAGTAATATCTTGAGCCTACAGATACAAGCTCAATAAGTCAAAAGGAAGGCAGGAATCATATTTGCTGCTTTCCATTAACTTGCAGTACAAAAGGAAAGTAATAAAAAAGGACTCTCAGCAACCAGCATGGTGAACCAAAAGGCAACTGAGTTGTTCTTCAAATTATTGCTTTAATGAAACAGTGTTTGCAGCGAAAAGAAGAGAGATAGATAAGAATTGCTAGGATTTTTAAAAACAGAAATGCATAAAATTTCAAACAATATTTTAAATGCAAAGACTGGCTGAAACTGATTTCTTAATGTATATTTAAGTTAATTGTTTACGCATTGTAATTGAGCATGTGATGAAGTAGTCATCTGATTTATTTACCCATGTTTGTTTGTTTGTTTGAAAAAAGTATAAACCATGCCTTCTGCCAAAAAAAGATATCAGAACCTAAAAACAATGTGATTCAATATAATAAGAAAATAAAATCTAAACATCAAAAAATTAAGAACCATAAAATGATTTCAACCAGCTCAAAAGATACAAACAAATCTAAAATATATAAAAAGTTGAACATCTGTTTTCTTGGGATGGTCCCGAGACCATAGGAAGAATTGGGTTTCCCAGGGTTTCTTTATCCCGTGCCCATCCCTCCTGCCCCCGGGAGTCCCTGTGTGTCATATAGATGCTCAGGGACTCGGCTGTGACCAGCCCGGACTATCGAGCTGGTGTAGACATGGCCCAAATCTGCTCTAGTGCTCCATCTAAAGCGTTAAGTCAAAGAACATATACAGCCCCACAGAAGCTCTGCTCATCACAAACAGCTAAAGGTGAACACACTGAGCACAGTCAGTTGACTCTGTACAGCACCATGTACATTGATGGTGCTATATAAATAAATAAATAAATAAATAAATAATGATAATAATAATAATAAGTGTACAAAAACGTGTGGATTAAAAAAATTAAGCCCCAAATTGTGGTAATTGGGTACAGCTTTAAGAAGACGGACAAAGTTTTCAGCCATTCTGGTTGTCAGGAAATTTATTTCAGTGGTGCCTTTTGCTCAAGAGTGATTTCTAAAATACGTTTGGGGAAAACAAAACATTGAAGAAAAATCATTGGGCAAACTACTTTATATTAATGTATCTAATAATCCGGGCTTAATGTGAGCCAGGGTTCATCAATGCTCAATTCCAGGACCTGTTCTTAGTGGCCAGGTTAGTAGTAGTAGTAGTAGTAGTAGTAGTAGTAGTAGTAGTAAATCATTGTTGTTTGTTGTATGTGCAGGATGCTTCTTCCGTACCCACAATGTGGGACCAGGGAGACCTCTTCCTGATCAATGGGCATGTTTTCCAGTCAGGCTTTAGACCAGTCACTGCTTATAACACATCAATAAAGCTTTCAGTCTTATCCTCTGATTTGAAATGTGAACAAAACATTGTCACCTAAGGAGTATCTGGAGGTAAGTGCAGTAAGTGTGTTTCATTGCCTTCTTGATTTTGCTCCTCACTTCCCTTGTTCTGATGGATCATTCTGTCGCCGTCTGCAGCTGGAGATGGAATGAAGAGGTAACCTATTGATGCACTCATGTTATATTTTCAGAGCAGAGCAAAAAAACTCAAACAGCATTGTGAAAAGACACAATCCCCTTTGGTGCTAAGATGCACTGCAATCTCATGTGCTACGTCACTTAGGCCATAGCTAGACGGGGCTTTATCCCGGGGCAAACCCCAGGATCGTCCTTGTGCATCCACATGACACACAGGGGATCCCAGGATCAGGGAGGGATCGTCCCTCCCTTGCCCCGGGATCTTGCCCTCCACTTTGGCCCTGGTTTTTCCACAGTCCTGAGCCTGAGACCACAGAACGTGTGGCCCGTTGTTGCGGGTTTACCTGGCTCCACATGATTCCTCGCGCGGAGCCAGAAGCCACACTGTGCCCATAGGGGGTAGGGTGGGGGGAGCAGGGGAAATAATTTAATTTTTTAAAAAAACTCTTACCTTTTGCGCACGAGCGTTCGTGCACTGCTCTCCCTTTAAAAATAAAAATGGCGGGTGCGACGCCTCTCCTGCTGAGGTCATCGCGCTTCACATGTAAACGGAGGAGGGATCTCGCGTTAAACACAATGTGAGATCTTCCCTCCTCCGTCGCGGGATAGCAGGTAGATCTAACTAAGGCCTTAGATAAGTTTTCAAGGTAGTGCATACCTCTCAGCAATGCTCCAATTTGCATCCTGTCTCCGTTCACAATGCAGTTAAGCAGAGCTGAGTCTGTGTTACAAAAACTGAGTGGTATTTATGGTTTCCAATGCCACCTTTATACCTCATAATTTCAGCACTACATCTTTTACTTAGGCAGTTAACCCCAGTCAACAAATCCTATATTGATCCTTTTTTTTCCTTTAAGAACTTGCTATACTTTGTTATTGTCATCATATTTCATAGGTATTGGGCTTATCTGCTCATAAAATTTCACATGAATAAAATGGTCTTTTGTACAAAACAATATGAATAGCTTTTGATTTTTTGTTGTTCTGTATTGATATTTTTCATTCAAAGTCCCTCATTAAACTAAAGTCCCTCATTAAACAGATTCCTCTCTTGTCACAGTAGCAAATTTTCATGAAGAAAAATCTTGATCCATGTTTGGTTGCATGCATGGACAATCTTCTAAGGAAGCCAGTATTATCCCTTATTGCAGATATGGAGTAGTGCATTCTTATGCGCATTGGTGGATGCATCCATAAAATTAAATAGGGCCTTGATAAGCACCATAGTATAAGCAATCCATGGACAGATATTTGAGTGGAATCTTGAGACTGCATGAATCTGAGGCACCAAACTCATCTACAGATAAAATATACATACAGTTTAATTAAGGAGCACTATCAGTTGTAAACAGTCAGGGGGAACACAGTAAAGATTTCCTCAATGGTGAAGTTAGATAAATTATTTTTACTCGGGATGGCTGAGAATTTTGTTTAATAGAATCATAGAATAGTACAGTTGGAAGGGGCCTATAAGGCCATTGAGTCCAGCCTCCTGCTCAATGCAGGAATCCACCTTAAAGCATACCTGTCAGGTAGTTGTCCAGCTGCTTCTTGAAAGCCTCTAGTGTGGAGAGCCCATCACCTCCCTAGGTCATTGGTTCCATTGTCATACTGCTCTAACAGGAAGTTTTTTCTGATGTCCAGCCGGAATCAGGCTTCTTGTAACTTGAGCCCATTATTCTGTGTCCCGCACTCTGGGATGATCGAGAAGAGTTCCTGGCCCTCCTCTGTGTGACAACCTTTCAAGTATTTGAAGAGTGCTATCATGTCTCCCCCTCAGTCTTCTCCTATCCAGGCTAAACATGCCCAGTTCTTTCAGTCTCTCTTCAGTTTCAGTTCAGTTTTGATAAGAATTTACCAAAGAATTTACCTGATGAGGCTCGCTTGGCACCAACACTACTATCTTTCCGGCACCAGGTTAAGACTTTCCTCTTTACCCGGGCATATGGTGCCACATCCTAATTACCCACATGTTTAGTTTTTAATTGGTTTTTAATGCTCTATGTGTGTATGTACTGTGTTTTAGAGTTTTAAATTTTGTATTCTTGTTTTTATCTCAATTTTAGAATTTCTGTAAACCGCCCAGAGAGCCCTGGCTATGGGAGCGGTATATAAGTATAATAAATAAATAAATAAATAAATAAATAAATAAATAAATAAATAAATGCACAATGTTCTCCACATCTGGGACAAAAAGAATGTGAGATGTTTTTAAAAAAATGAAATGTGGAAGAAATAAAAACTGACAGATTTGTCAGGTGCAGGTCTTTCAGTGCTTGGCTCTTGAAAGTATAGGTTTGAATCCCTGTGTATTTAACCATTTTAGTGGATAGTTAAGATTGGCACCTCTTTTTTCTGACAGGATTCTCCTCCTTAACAGGTATAAGGCAAGCAGGTACATCATGTTTATTTATTTACTTATTTATTTATTGCATTTATATACCACCCCATAGCTGAAGCTTTCTGAGCAGTTTACAGAAGTTAAAAACAGTAAACATTAAAATAAATATACAAAGTTTAAAAACATAAAAAGCATAAAAACACAGTATCCTTATAAAACAGCATTTTTGTAGTTGTTGTTCCTTTCCCTGCTGGAATAGCTGTACTTACTGAATTCGGCTGATACAGATGGGTGGGAATTTCATTTCAGTTCCACTTTGATAAGGATTTGGATGAGAATTCACAAAATTCTTTCTATTTGGGAGAAAAAGAACTTGAGATTTAAACAATTCAACTGTGGGAGAAAGCAAAGTCACCCATCCCTATTTTATACTCTGGACTGAACAGTCTTACGGTGGCCCCCAATTCAGTCGGTAATATTGCTTTGCTTATTTTAAAATGAGGTAAGTCAGTTCTGTTGACTTTGCTGGGGGTGGGGGGTGAGGGGGGGCTCACTTATTCTACCATGTTGGGGCCTGGATGTCTGTTCCAAACTCCTTCCTTGACGGCACCACTGAATTTCCTCCCTAAGAAAGACATTTCTGTACTAGAAAATATTAGCAAGATAGTTGAGCAACTAATGTTTTGTTATTATTGCATATTTTCCAGAGTTCTAACAACTCGAGAGCACCAAAGTTGAAAAGTACATAATTCACTAATGAATGGCACAACCACCCACAGAACCCATGGAAGCACTTTTCACCTACCCTGAGGTGCCTTTGCTCTTAATCTTGAGAGCAAGTCAAGACTATTTCTAGCTTTTAACCTGCTGTGATAATGTTGCTCAGGTAGCACAATGTGTTTCAATAAAAAGCCTCTTCATTCCTTCTGTGAAGGATGACTATTAATGCGCTAATGTTTTGTTTGAAGAAGTTAATAATGTAAAATGGCCTTTGCAGCGGGAATCCAATAATTGCTTGATTAAAATATTAGTGAGCATTGCAAACATTTGACAGGGCACAAGCCCTTAGAGGGAAGGCATCGGATTCAGTACCTTGAGTTACGAAATTAGATGTTGGAGGACAATCTTTTAAAATATGCATATATATTTATACAAATTTATTAGTAACACTGGATGTTGAAGAAAAGACAGCTCTAGGTTATTTGATAGTGGAAGAATCATATTGAAATATTTTGACTAGGGACGCTGGCCAAGTTCTTCAAACTTCAGCTTAGAATCAAACTTCTGTGGCCTGTAAATCCCACCTCAAATTGAGAGGGGAGTTTTGAGGAGGTGGGTGGTTTTTTTCTAAGAAAGAGGAAATTTTCTCCCTACCTCCCTTCCGTCCGTCCCTCCCCTCTCACACTCACTAAAAGTATGCCAATGCACAGAGGTGCAAAAAGAACTGCTAATCCAGCCCATGGATTTCCCAGTGTTCTTCCAGGGGGTGGGGCTTGTATGGGGCTTAGAATCTCATCTGGAGGGAATGCCCATTGTTATCTCCTATATGAGATTGGAGATAACAGCAAAGATTCCGCTGTGCTACCAGGCTGGCTGGAGAAGGGGGTTGACATCATTCCAAGCCTGTGATTTTGGCCCCCCAAAAAATTCTGGGAAACTTTAAAATGTACAGGTTGGATCCCTATTGTAAAATAATTTGTCAGTAAAATTATAAATCATGTCAAATCAGAAAGTGTGATTTAACGAAATACCTAGTTCGATGTTAATGCATCTGAAAGCCTGAACACACTAGCAGTCACTATGGAAGTGGCATGCTCATACATGACCTTGAGGCATATCTTGATATTGGCATGACTCATTCATCATACATGATCAATCAGCATATCTGGCACTCCATATTGGAAAGCCAAAAGTCATTCTCTGACACATTCTAGGATTATAATATGCCCTTCACTCATATTTGCTGTGGTTTATGGCCACCTGGCTTCCATAAGAAAGATTCCTGTCTGTTTACATTTACTTAACTCATATTAAAACAAAGTATTTTCCACCTTAAATCTCTAGACTTCACATATCATAGACGTTTAGCTGAGTCTGCTTAAGTACATAGTTACATATGTTTTGCTTTGTTTTTGCAGACTGAGCTCATGGAAATTTAGGAATATATTAAGATCTTTTTTCAAAATGTGAATCAGTAATAGAGGGAATATAACGTTCATATTGCTGCAGTAGGAAAAGTACCATAAACGTAGGAATGTCTGAAATGTACAACCATATAGTAAAAAATAAATCCCTGTGATAAGTCTGATTGCAACTTGGAAACTGAACCTTTTGCTGACTCATAATCATTTGTAAATTAGACATTAATGAGATCGGGTTTTTAAAAAGGGGGGGAGAAAGAAAAGTGGAATAAGCATCTATTACTGATCATCAGTGAACAATTCAACAGAGCCGGAGGGGGTGCATTTGTTAATCTAAAGAGCCTTTAATCATCCTAATTTCTGTGAGTGAGCTATTATCTTTTTATGTCAATCATTGACACCTGTGACAGAACGATAGTTGGAAGAGGGAATAAACTTTATCAAATATGAACTTCCCAGAGCTTACAGCCACAACACAATGACGGGTAGTGTGTTGTAGTTGTTGGACCAAAGTTCAAATCTCAGCTCCGCCATGAAGCTCATTGGGTGACTTGGGACCAGTCACTATCTTTCAGCCTATCCTCCCTCCTTCATGAGAGGATGAAATGGGGGGATGGGAGAACAGTGTACACTGCCTTGAACTCCTCAGAGGACAGACAGGATATAAAGGTAAGAGCTGAATGAATACGGTGAAGTGTTCTTCTTTTATTTAGTAAGGTATTGCTGTGGGGAAAGAGAAGAGATTAGTGTATATTATTCTCCCAGATTCTCCAGCTAGCGGTTGCTGTTTAAGCAAAGATAATACTATTTATATTTGTAGCTGAACAGGCCATCAGAATAAGAAGAGAACAAAAATGGACATTTTCACACGTCACAATATCAACCCAAATTAGTTTCTCTCACACTGAATCTGAAACAAATCTGGATCAATTTCATTACACCTGAAAGCATTTGGTCTTAAAAAATTAAACCTCATTTATCTGAAGGCATTCATCCAGGCCTATTTTTCATCTGTCCTTTGTTTTTGCTTTATATTAACAGGGTTAGGAACATGTCCCTTACTATTCCCAGCTCACCTTCTGCCACCACTATCATCACATTTTTGTTCAGGAGAGTATCATCTTTGTTCTTAACCATGTTTGTTATTTTCATAAAATACAACCAAACAAAACAAACAGAAAAGAAAAGAAACATATATGTGGTTTGCTGAGATATTCTTTCATAAGTTTGAATTCTATTTGAATTCTATAACGAAAGGCTTCCAGTCCATGAGTATGGAGTACAGATTGTCTGTTTTCCCAGAGTCTCTCAAAGTGAATATTTATTATTATTATCAACGATCTGCCAAGCAGTTTGTATTCATCTCTTGCGAGTAACTTTGGTTTCTTCTCATTTTCTGCAATCATTATTTGTGCCATTATAAGTAAGTTGTTTATCAAAAGCTGATGTTCTTTCTTTTTCTTTTTCACAGATTGTTCAAATAGTCTTAACAGAGCTCCAGGAATCATACTTTTAATATAGTTGAATAACTTGCCTTTTCCCTCTTGAGAGAAACCCAAGGCAGCTTTCATGGACCTCCTCCTCTCCACTTTATCCTCACAACAACAACCCTGTGAGGTAGGTAGGGCTGAGAGTCTGTGACTGGCCCAAAGTCACCCGGTGGGTTTCCATGGCCAAGTGGGGACTAGAACCTGGATCTCCTGAGTCCCAGTCCAATAGCCTAACCAATGCTGGCTCTATACACACACACACACACACACACACACACACACACACACACACACACACTATAGCTAGGCATCATTTAATTATTCATATCTTGGATGTTCTGAGCTGCCCCACATAGAGGCAGGCAGGCAGGCAGGCAAGCAGAGAGAGAGAGAGAGAGAGAGAGATGCCACTCTCTCCTATTACGAATGCAAAGAGTACCTTTTTCTTTTTCCTTTTTTTCTATTTATATCTGCATTGTACATTGACATTGTATGTCAATGTACATTGTACATTATACATATGTACATTGACATTGAAGAAATGGCAGGAGCAGACAAAAATGCAGGAACCACAGGGCTGATGTATTGGGGCCACCCTCACTTCACCTGGTGGGGGGGGGAGCAAGGGCTGTTTTTGCTTCCACTAACTGTTTCTGTGGCTGCTTTTGATCACCATTAAAAAGAAAAAATCAATTTGTGCTTTGCACACCCAGCCTTGATCTTCCTACCTGTTGGGACTAGACCAACACTGAGCTTCTAATCAGTAGATGGTAAGGCTCTCTGAGCTTCCTATCTTTTCATAAGAGCCTAGCCACCCCTGATTTATACCTACCTTCATTCAAGGACTTCAGGACAGTATCCCTCTCTCCCCCCCTCCATTATGTCTTCACAACAACCCCGCAAGGTAAGTTAGTGAGAGACAATGACTGGCCCAAAGTCATCTAATGAGAATGTGGATGTGAACTTAGGTTTCATCCAATCTTAGGCTGTAATCCTTTATAGTGCAACTTGGGGGTGACACCTGAGTAGACAGGCATTAGTCTGATACTCTAGTGGTTAGAGTCTAACCACTCTTTCACACCAGCATTGCATATGCACCTAACGTATGGCAGTGTTTGTGGGCAAACTGGGGATTCATTTGGGGTTCACGTGGGAAGTGCAACACTTCCCAACACATGCGGTTTTCCCAGCATGTTTAGCCAGCATACTAGGAAATATAGCTCTTCCATGCCCCATCTAGCTTGGTTCATCAGACATGTCACAAGTGCCAAGGAAAACAAAATCCGTGGTGAATGTGTGATATCTTTTCATGTTTTCATGTTAAATATGGCCCTGAATTTTTACATGAAGGGCATGTCTACACCAGTCAATATCCCGGGGATCGTCCCTGGGATCATCTTTGCGTGTCCACATGATGCACAGGGGATCCTGGGAGCAGGGAGGTATGATCCCTCCATTTCCCCAGGATATTGGTAGGCCCTTTTTCCCCAGCTTCTCCTGTGGTCCCGGGATGGTCCCAAGGACTGAGGGTGATGTGGCTGCCCTTCTTGGCTTCTTCCCTCTTCCCCATGAATAGCGGGGGTCATCAGAGTGAAGGAGCTGGGACGGGAAGAGTCCAGGGCCATCGGGGATGGGGTAGGGAGCAGGGTCAGGGCTTCTTCTTTTTTACCTTTATTTTACCTTAATTCTCTCTTTTTAAAAAATGGCCACCATGACAGATGCAATGCCCAGGACGTCACGCAGCCCATGTGGACTGAGGGGGAGGATCTCGTGACCAGCAAATCCCGAGGTCCTCCCCGCTCCCTCCCATAGTGTAGACATGCCCCAACATCTCCCTTTAAAAAGATGGACTAATACCATTACTTCCTTTGCCAATTTATAGCCACGTTCCCTGCTTGTTTAAATTGGTATTGTCCCATAATTCCTTAGAATGTATGATGTATCCGTAACCAGTATTACCTTCCTTTACAATTGGAATATAAAAGGAAATGGGATAATAAAAGCTAGTATGTAAACTGCGTCTTCTCTTTTAATATTCTGTTCGTCCACCCCCGCCTCCACCATGTTTTGATTCTGGAGTAATTGATTGCATTATACTACACAGTGTGTGCCATGATTTAGCAGTGGAATAACAAGGCTGCAATGTGGACTTTGAAATGATGCTCCCCCTAAATGTTGCAGCAGTTTCCCAGAGGCATTTTGCCTTTTCAGACATCAAGGAGAAATGAATTGCTTCCATATTCATAGAGACCTGTGTTTAAAGGCCAGAAGGGACCCTTATAATAAAGTAATCTGACCTCTACAGAACACGAACCATGGAATTTCACCATGTAATTCCTATATCCATCCTTCAGAACAAGGACATTTCTTTCCATCCAAATCTTGATACGAATGCTTTAAATGCCAGAATACCAATCACTTTCCC
Source organism: Elgaria multicarinata webbii (assembly GCF_023053635.1). NCBI lineage: Eukaryota > Metazoa > Chordata > Lepidosauria > Squamata > Anguidae > Elgaria > Elgaria multicarinata. Next base: position 53,489,412 of record NC_086172.1, on the reverse strand, counting down.
ATTTAAGCCGCTCCATAATTTAATTACCTTGACTCTTAAGAATCCACGTGCCTTATTTTGCAGACTGATTTTTTTTAAATTATTATTATTATTATTATTATTATTACTCATTTTGGGTCTCCTATTTTTTGTTGTGCCTCCTTTTTATTTATTTATTCTAATGAAAAAATGTGTCAAATGCAGCCAGCTGTTTTAAGGTAAGCTAGAGGATTAGCTCTTCTTCTGTTTGCATTGCAATACTTGAGAATGTCTTCGAGACTGAAATCCAATACGTTTCCCCACATAGATGGATGGCCTACTTACTGAGAAGGGTGGAACTCAAAATTAAGTCATTGTTTCCCTGGGATGGAACAGAACAATTGGTTTCAGAGCAGGGCCAAGGTCCAATCCAAACTGTTCCTGCAGGACAGAGGGAAAATAAATGTCTCAAGATGGAATCCGATGCATGTTTAGACAGGAAATCATCCTACACCTGCCATGCTGGCTGGGGAATGCTGGGACTCATAGGACTTTTTTTCTGTTTAAACAGGATTGCACCCTCAGTCACTCATTTCATTTTTTACTTATAAAGGTAAGGAAACCTCCAACTGAAGGAGGCCTGAAACTTTGGGCTTGCCAGCCTCTGTTCAGACTACTTTGGACTTGACTTGTTTCAGTTCGGAGGTGGTCCTGAATATCTGGAGTGGGGGTATTTGCCTTTGATTTATGCCTCATCTGAGGCTTCTGCACAACCCTACTTTCTCTCTCTCTCTCTCTCTCTCTCTCTCTCTCTCTCTCTCTCTCTCTCTCTCTCTCACACACACACACACACACACACACACACATACACACACACACACACACGGGAAATGGGATTTTTATAGTTAAAAAAAAGAATGCAAACTTACATAGTATTCTATGAAGTTCTATATCACTCAGCAGTAGTTTAGTTAAATACAAAGTAAGCTTTGTATTTAACTAAAATCCTTAGGACTAAATCTGGTGGGTGCAATTTGCTTTTGCTCATAGTTTATTGTCATCTTTAGGGTCTAGAAGGAATTTTTGTCCTGGTCAGAGTGGCTAGTAACCTAGCTGTGTTATGTGTGTTTATATTTGGCTAGGCATCTGTGGGCATGTCTACACCAGGGGAGGGAAGGGGAGGGGAGGGGAGGGGAGGATCTTGTGATATGCTGATCGCAAGATCCTCCCCCTGGGTTTACAGATGTCCAGGGAGGAAGGAGGACGTTGCGCCCACTTTTTTTTTTAAAGAAGACAGGAGCTGGAGCGCACCTGTGCTCCAGCGAAAAAGTAAGTTTTAAAAAAAGGCCTGACCCCACTCCGCCCCCGCCCCTGGCCCTGGATTCCACCTGTCCCAGCTCCTTCCCTCTGATGACCCCCGCTACTTTCAGGGAGGAGAGAAGAAGCCAGGATGGGCGGCCACACCACCAGCAGTCCTTGGGACTATCCTGGGACCACAGGGAAAGCTGGGGAAAAGGGTCCTGCCAATATCCTGGAGAAATGGGGGGATCATCCCTCCCTACTCCTAGGATCCCCTGTGCGTCATGTGGATGCACAGGGATGATTCCGGGACGATCCCTGGGATATCACCTGATGTAGACATGCCCTGTGTGCCTTGGTGTACTCAATTCTGTCATCTGCATCTATAACTATACAAGTAACTTACTACAGTGTGTCATGCAAAGGGCTGTTCACACATAATGCTGAGCCACCATGGTTATAGCATTGGGAAGAGAATCACAGTGGCTCAGCATGTCTTGTGGGTGGAGAGAAACCTGACAATGATGGCTAGTAAATCACCCTCTTGCAGTGGGGTTAAAGGGTCCCAGAGTAGCTTACTGTGTTGTCTGTCAGGCTCTTCATAGTTTAAAATGGTTGTTCTGCAAAAAATAATAATAATGTGGCGATGATAGAGCCAGCCGCCTAGAGCAGGCACAAATTCCAGCAATGGTCTAGCTGGTGCAGCATCTGGTGCAACCCAATTTCCCCCACAGCGCTGCCAGGTTATGCAGCAGCAACAGCAGGAGGAGAACGAAGTAAACACAGAGCAGGAAGTGGTAAGTAAACCATGTAGTGCAGCATAGTTTATTTATTTATTTTATTTATTACACTTTTATACCACCCAATAGCCGAAGCTCTCTGGGCAGTTCACAAAAACCAGTCATGTGACAGGTCCATGCATCTCGGTTTCACTAACTCTCCCTGCTCCATAGTTACCATAACCACCCTTCCTGCAGTCGCATGTGAATAGGCCCACATTCTGATATGAATTTTTGTAGGTTTATCTGTAGGGAGTTGATGTAGGATTAAAGAGCCCACCTTTGGATTGTGGTTGGACAAAATGTTAGGTTTCTATTATTAAAAAGATACAGCACTGCTACTAGTGCAATGAATCAACTGTTTTTAAGTCACTTTTTTCAGGCTGAAAAGCTTAAAAAGCCAGAGCTGAAAAGCAATATCTCCAAATATTATTTCTTTTGTTGTGGCATCCAGATATAGCAGTTAATGTCTATTGACACCCATCCATTGTCTTAAACATGGCAGGGTTGGCAGTCAGAAAGGGGTTATGCTCCATCCCTTATGATGGATTGCAACACTAGTTGTCACATGAGGTCTCTTGCAGTATTGTCTTGCTTCTGAAGACTTACAGAGCTTCAGGGAGGAATTGACATTTGCATTTCATTTGAACTCACTGGCCGATTCTATTAAATAGGAAGAGAAAAAAGCTAATTTTCTATGCAGCTGTGGAATGTGGATTTGCAGGCTTTGCGAATGTGTTTTCAGGAGCAGCACAAATATTTTGATGAGAGATTCTCATTTGCATCCCACATCATTTTCTTATTGTGTGTCTACAAGAGACAGAGAGACAATTGACCTTCTAATTGACATGCAACAAAAAAAATATTCTAAACCATGCTGTCCCTGCTTATCCCTGTTTCTCCTTCCTTCTGTATCCTCTTGATTCTGATGCTTTTCCAGTCTTAGAGTATCAAATTGTAGGGATCAGAAAATGAAAGCAATTTGGTTAAAATTCCAACTCTTAGGTAGGATTCTTGATGCTCAAAGAAGATCCTACTATCTACATTAGAATACTAGAAGCACTAGAAGCAGGAATTGGCAAAATACTCTCTATATTGTTGTGAACAGCCCAAACAGTTTCAGCTCTAGAAATGTCATACATACATACCTAATTAAAATAATCTTATGTATTAGATTAAGGCTGCTGCAACCTATTTGGATGCAATATGGGTGCTGTCCCCCTTCCTTATGTCATATCTCATGCTCAGCATGGATTTAATAGTAACTGCTATTCAGTATATTAGTCAAGTGACTGTATAAATAAGGGAGGATTCTTGGTGTCTGCTCCTTAGTGCTAGAAACTCCCTTTCCCTGAAAGTATAAAAAAGACCAAACCTGAGTATGCACTTGTATGATCATTTTGGTGAAGACAATACTACCTTACCACTACTGAATTAGCACTAAAAGGGCCTTCCTATTAAAAGAATGGTAAGAAGCATTTTCTGCCATGAGGGTTTGAATTACTAGTATGGTAAAGCGGGATCATTTTTTAAAAAGAAAAATAAGCAAATGCAAAATAAGGAAGTCCTATATAGCCATAATAAACCACAGTATTTTAATCTCCCCCACCCCCAGCAAGAACCCTAATACTTACTGTGCCATACATTCCAGCATCAACTGGTTCATAGAGCAATATATGAGTAACTTGATCCAAGCAAAATACCAAGTAGCATGGTGTGATACAAAGTCACTTTATTGACAGCCAGTTTAAGTATTGCATTCTTGGTTTTCTATAACAGTACTGATTGTCCACAAACCATTCAGGTAGGTAGGTAGCATTTCATTTCCCCATGATGAAATAAAAACTAAATTTATGGTCCAGCTCTTAATTCTTACCCACAATAGTCCGAGAATAACATGGCAAACTTCCATTTTGGTCATTGCACGCTTGAACTCAGTCCATTAGTGAGTACTGCACATGCAGTTTTTTTGGTGTACATATATATCCTGTGGTGGATCACGTTAAATGTGATTAAGCCATTGTCTGTATCTTTGTCCAAACCATTTCCACGACTTTAAATTCATTCAGTTCATTTGCCTTCACCGTCATCAAAAAGCAGTAATATACGAAGCCTCACAGAGGGCCATATCCTTCTGTCTTTTTTATATTCTCCCAGAAAGTTTAACAAGGACCCAGAAAAAAGCTACTACCATTTCTGCGCTCTTTCTTGTTTTAGAATCTTGTTGCAGATGCTCTGTGAAGAGCTTCCTGTGTATTTTTATGATTCATGTAGCCACAAGCATACCAGAAAAATCTGTTGAAAGATAGATGTGATGCCTTCTTTTCAAAGGAACTCATTTTGTGGCTCAGTTCTGCAAAACTAAAGTTTTATTGTATGACTGCGAGGCTTCTAGGAAACATATTTCCCACTTACAAAGAAACCTGTGTGTGCAGGAGCCATGTGCTATAATATAAAGAGTTGTATGTGAGCAGGAACCATCTGTGAGGAAGATGCTCCTGAGAATAATTCTTCAATTTTACAGTGAATGGATCCACAATAGTTAACAATAACAACTCCTCTGAGGGTGGAGGGAGGAACCCACACTTGTACAAGTGTTGCTGTAGAATTCTTTCCCTGCTTATTGCTGGCCACTCAAGCTGTTTGTTCCTTTTAAGTAGTTGCTTCCATACCGCCAACCGGGCACGCCTCACCACTTAACGGCCTATGCTATGCACCTCTATTAGACATGGTGTCAGAGCTGGGTTAACACCATGATTTGAACAGTGGAAAGAGCCCATATATTAAAAGGGCTGTCATGGAGATAGCAAGATCAAAAATGAATGAAATGCTTCAGTAAACCAGAGAACATTCACTCATAAAAGTAAACCGGCGGCGAGGAAGTATATGAAATGTGTAGAAATGCCCATTTCCTTTGGGAAATGGATACTGAAGTCCAGCTTTTGGGATATGAATATCCGGGGCTAGATTGGAGTTGTTGGTTTATTTTTCATTTATTTTTTCAGGCTGGGCTTCATATTTTTAAAACCACCTTCAGCACTAGCAGTGACAATGAATTAATTGACGGCGACGACAGCAATCACATGCATCTTTGAAGCCTGAGAACTAAGCAAGAGATTAACAAAGGTCACAAGACACAGAAATGCCTTTCCCATAGAAGCCCTGCCCTCTCTCCCTACATGTTTGGGGGCCCACTGCCCCCACCTGCCCTCCCATACCCGCAGAGACCTTCCGCACGCTTCATTCATGACATTTTTGGCTTGGGGCTGGAGGGTCTTAGATGTGAGGGTGGGGAAAGTAAGGAAGTCAGCATGAGAGTCAAGGAACAGAACTTTGAATTCTTCCCTAACAGTCACCAAAAAATTAGATACATTTGTCATGAATGCTGTGAAATGCAGTTTCAAGGTCTTTATGATGCAGAATCTCCTGAAATCCACCACGTTCTCTCTCCTTCTCTCTTACTATTTGCAACCATGATGAGTGTTTGTATTCATTAATTGGTTTGGGGAGGCAGCTTGAATGGGTTCTTATAAAAAGTTGTTCTAAAAAGTGTTCAAATGTATTCAGATCCCCTAGCCACTGCATTAATTGCAACTCAGATTGTTCAAGGCTTAGTATGCCTCTAGCAGTCAGAGAATCAAACACACTTTGCATTCTTTTTATAATCCAAATTCCGTGTGTGTGTGTGTGTGTGTGTGTGTGTGTGTGTGTGTGTGTGTGTGTGTTATATCCTGCTCCTCCTTTGGGAAGTTCAGAGAAGTTTACAAAGGAGTCCCAGACAATTTCCCATTCTAACCAGGCAGAGACATGCTTAGGTAACGGAGTGTTAAATTTCCTCAGACTGTGTGGAACTGAGCAAAGAATGGCTGCAAAGAGCCACTGCACAGTAGGAACAAGAAGTCAAGGCCTAAAGCATGGATTCCAGGCAACCCTGAACAGCATGACTTAACTTGAGATGGCTATTTCCTATATTTCATCAGTTAGTGAAATTTATCTCCTGCACCTTCACCCCAACAAGAACTCCCAGGGCAGAGTACAATAAAAGAATACCACAAAACCTGCCTCATAAAATCAGATAAAAACACCAGAATAAAACAGCAGCTTAAAATAAAACCATAAACTCTACAGCAGATAAAAATGTACACAGTGGCCTTTTAAAAACATTTTAAAGCCTGGGAGAATAAATGTGTTTTGCTTAGCACCAAAATCACATCAACATAGGTTAGGGTGATCATATGGAAAGGAGGACAGGGCTCATCTATCTATCTAATTTTTCTTTTCTTTTATTGTGAATATTGGCAAAATATAACAGGAAATGCATTGTGAAAACGGGAAAAAACATACATTAAATATATAGGATTATACAATTCCCATCATGTGTACCGTTCATAAAAAAGGGGGGTGTTATACAAAGGGTTCAAGAAAAGCAGACCAGATATCTGTGTATTTATCCACTTGCAAGTTGTGTCTATATAACATCCATTCAAAAGTTGATAATGTTATTAAATCCTCAATCCATTGCATTATGGGAGGTGTGAATTTGTCTTTCCAATGTGATAGTATAAGACTTTTGGCTGTCATAAGGGCTCTGAAGATCCATCTGAGCTGACCATGTGTTAACTTCCAAGAAGCCCATAGGTAATTTAGGAAGACAGGCACATTGTTCCATATTATAGGTTGTTTAAATACAAAGTTCATCTTTATTATTACCTCCTCCCAAAAAGGGGCAACTACGGGGCATTGCCAAACCATATGAATTAAAGAAGCATTAGATGCATTACATCTCCTGTACTTTAACCGTTGTATAGAAAAAGGAATTTCAGCAGGTGTCATTTATATGCATCCAGCATCTGATGAAATTCCCTCTTCATCGCAACAGTTAGGCCCTCTTTTGTATCTGGTCACTCTAGTATAGCTCCTGCATCTTTAACTGTTGTGATGAAGAGGAAATTTCTCCAGGTGCTGCATGCATACAAATGACACCTGCTGAAATTCCCCTTTCAATACAACTGTTAAAGTTACAGGAGCCCTAACATAGGCCCTAGTGTACACTCTCCCCATAGAGAATACACCAGAGACCTGGGCAGGATCTACATTCCTGCTTTATAACGGTTGGGTCCCAGGACACTTTCCACATACCCTTTACAAACTGCTTTCAAAGTGTTATATCCTGCTTGGTGTAACTCTGGCCTTGGTGCCACAACTCAAAAAGCACTCTCCCTGGTTGTCACTAGGGATGAACAAATCTGTTAATTTCAGTTTCTCTCACTTTCTCATGTTTTCATTCTTGACTTATGTTCCTACCAAGTTTTGAGATACTGTTTTTTAAGTTTTTATTGAAATGTTGTATGCAGTTCAGCACAATTTTTCTAATACATCCATTTTTGTATGCAATTTTGCCTACATTTTTGTGTGAAATATTCACAAACTCTATTGCAAAATTCATGGAAGTGCAAATTTCAAAGGATAACTGAATTTCAGTTCACATATTGTTTCAAAAGTGCAGAATTGGGGAAGTTCACATTAAAAATGCAAAACAAAGGAATTTCTGGTCCTTCTCTAGTTGGCACCCAGCTTTTCTGAGATGGCACAGACACATGGAGGAAAGCTTCAGGCCAGATCTACACCTTGTGTCAAATCATTACGAGTGTGGAATAAAAAGCAGGACATAACACTTTGAACGCTGTATATGGAATAGGAATTGTGCCCCAGCAGTTATCAGTGCCCTTCAATACTGGTATAAACCAGTAGTGTAGATCTAGCCTCAGATGAAGCTCTCAGTGACTTTCCAGAGCGGTGCAGATGAAGATGGTCCAATAAGTACCTATAGCAAATAATACAAGTTAAATAGTATATTTATTATAAATAATAGAAGGAAAATTCATATGAGTTGGTGCTTTCAGATGAAGAGCTTCTTGCACTAACAATCAAAAGGCCCTGTGCAGATTTTTCCCTAGTAGGCCTTGTAGTGGGAAAACATGGGGAGGTGTATATTGAAGATAGATGGCAGTGTCTGGACTGCTCATGAAATTCTATGAATGAGGCAGGGCAATTGCACAATAAAAGCCTTATTTGGAATCGACTGAGCTACAAATCAGGAAGTCTCTGGTTGGAATCTCGCTTCTGCCATCAATTCAATAGATGAGCTTCAGCTATGGGGTGGTATATAAATGTAATAAATAAATAAATGGCCTTAGGAAAGCCATTTTCTCTCCTTCTCCCCTGCCCCCTGGCAATACTGACTTACCTCAGTTACAAGTGGTTTTCCATCCCCAGTGGCTGCAGCATTGCAGTTTTTAAAGATCAGGAAATCATGGGATCCTCTGTGTAACATGTAGTTCAACCTTCATACACAAGTACTCATTACTAACATAGCTGCACCGAGATGTGTCACAGGAGGCCTCACTGGTTATGCAGTGCTCCACAAAATATGTATTTTACTTTATTAAAGATAGCAAGCAATATTCTTCCATGAGGCATCAGAGAAGCAAATTAAGAGCTCCCATTTCAAATCTATTTCCGTTGTGCCGTACATTTTGCAAATAACCCTGAACTGAGCTCGTGAGTTAGTTTCTCTCTAGCCACCAATAAAGATATCTCAGAAAATGTCTTTGCATCAGACATTTCCCAGATGGGTTTCATGATCACATGCATTATGTCTTCATCACATTCTGTTCCTGACAAATCATTTCTCTCCACATTTTCCAATAATTGCAACCGAGTTTAATAATCAGCTTTTGCATTACTTTTAAAGAATGAGCCTGTGGTTAAAATTTTAAAAGCTTTTGGGTTTGAAAACTACAGATTATAACTGGGAAGGTTTTACATGCTCCCTTTTCTCTTCTTTCTCCCCCTCCATCCTCTCTTTTCAAAAAGAAATGTTGAGGTATGACTCAGCTAGGAGGGATGATTTCAAATGATGTGTCAGCTGAAGAAACAGAAAACAGATGTGCTGTCAAGCAAAAAGAAAAAGAAAATAACTTAGAGGCCTGTGGCTTTTCTGAACAGCCAGAAAAACGCTGCCTTCTCACTATAATCACCTAAAGCTGTAGTAGATAGTGAAGTTGGCAGATTAGATTTAGTTTGGATTTTGGGAATGGAACAGCTTTCACTTGTCAGCCAACTAACGCAAACTCATTTACCTGGAAGTAAGTGCACTGTGAAATGTGTTTCCAAGCAGAGGTTAGCATACATGGATAAAATTGGCGTGAAAATGTGGGTTGAGTCACCTTAATGCAGCCTTCCCTAACCTGATGCTCTCCAGGTACTTTGGACTACAATTCCCAGGAACCCAGGCAGGTGCTCTAGTCTAATTCTTGTGTGCCATTCAGGTCATGTGTTCAATGAATACACATGGGGGGATGGCAGAGATCACCCCTTTCTCTATGCACATTCATTAAATGCTACTCTGTTTGTATAGCTGTATGCACAGAAAGCTCTGTCCATGGTAGGGATGTTGCAGGCACCCGACTGGGTACAAGATTACGATCCCCCCCCCATTCACCCTGCCAGATCCAGTTCACCAGACCACATCGTGTTCGCAGGCCCACACTTTGAGCACCCATGACATGTGCATGGAGACTCCATTGCTGCGCAACTTGGGAAATACACAATTTCTGGAACCTCCATTGTTGTGCACAATGGAGGCTCTGGAAATCATGCATTTCCTACCTTATATAAAGCCTTTAAGGCCACCATTTATGCAAGGTAGAAGATACACAATTTCCAGAGCCTCCATTATGCACAACAGTGGAGGCTCCAGACCAGGGTGGATGGACTCACAGTGGTGCCAGTGGCAGCTTGGCGAGCATCCACCTGAGCCAGACATATGTGAGTCTGTCCATCACTAGTTCATGGACAGAGTGCCCTGTATGTGTAGACACAGGGCTCCAGGCTTGAACAGGGCATTGTGCTTATACCAAGCTGGACATGTAATTGCATCACCATAACTATAACTAGTAATTCAATCCTCTTGAACTGTACCACTGCTCAACTCACTTTAGTTTTGTGATGTTGCAATTGAGTAAAACATAACCTGAATTATGAACTCTGCTTGTGGGATTCAACAAACCAACAATGTGGAACAACTGGCCACAGACCAGATGCAGCCTGCAGGGGCTTTTAATCTGGCCCTTAGCCAGTCCTCATAGGCCCTCCTGAGCCCCAACCTTGGCAGTTCCATCCAGTTCCTCCTCTGTCACAGCCTGCTTTCTTTCAGAGCAATACATCCTTCTGAAAGATGCTCTAGCCTCCATACTTTGCATCCAGGATTTTGAGTTCATATGTGCACTTGCTTGCCTACGTCCTCATTTCTCATTCTCCTCAGCGAAAGTGGTGGCCACCACAAGATGAAAAAGAGAGTTCAGGAGGCCAGCAGGCACATCCTAAGACACTATTGCAGTATTCTTCACTGGAACATGGATCTGTGCTGGGAGATTTTGAAGCACGGAGCAGAGCTGGACATCACAGGGATGAGGAAAAGATCCATCCCAGTCCAAGGACCACATGAGCCTGTTGGAATTTTCCTGCCTTGTGACTGACTGGAGGCTTTCCTTGGATGACATGGAAGGAGATGAGGAGAAGAGGCCTGAAGAGACCTCCAACCAAGTCCAGTGCACACCATCACTGGGATGGAGGAGGGAGAGGAGAAGCCCTGTATGGCCCAGAAGAGGCCCCCAAGTCTTGGTGGGTCTTAGAGTCATTGCCTGGAGCCAAAATGGCTCCTGCTTAAAAAATAGTTTAGGCCTTGTATATGCACCTTCCTCCCTCCCTCCCTCCCTCCCTCCCTCCCTCTCTCTCTCTCTTTCTCTCATTCTCTGAAGCAAAAGCAATGGCTGGATCACTTGGGCCAGAGGCATACAATGAGGACATGACTGGAGAGGGAGCCCTGGTGTTTCCTCATTTTTATTTTATTTTATTTTTGGAGGCAGTGGCTGAGTTCTTGGCAGGGGGAGAAAATATGTGTGGCTCAAAGAGAGAGAGAGGTGTGGTGGCAGAGAGAGGAAGATTTCACATATGCACACACACCGAGCTGCTTCCCACCACCACCAGGTGTAATAACTTCTTGAAATAATTCCCTCAATCCCAGGGCTACCTCTGTCTTTGCCTCCCTGAGGCAATGCAATTCTTGGCGGGGGGGGGGGTGTTTCCTGACCCCCTACAATAAATAACTAGCTACCTGTGTGAATTGGTCCCTAAATATTCTTACAATGTTACATGATACTGGGCTGTTGTATTTTCCCCTATCTCTATCTAGAAAGAGGACACCTAGCACAGGCCCTGGCTTAAGAGCTGATTGGCCGTCTAATAATCCTTCACACCTCTGACTGCTGTTAGGGATGAGGCTGCACACCTAATGCAGCGGTGTGGAGTGAACAGGCAAACTAGCTAGATAAGGAGATTCTTCCCCTTTCTTTGCACAGCAGCTTTCTGCACCTCATAAAGCAGACCTGTTTGCAGAAACATGGGTAAGACTGTAAAGTGACACAAAGCATGTGAGGGGGGAAATATCTATGTAGCATGCTACGTACAGAAAGCATAATCATCATCACATTTATATCCCACTTTTTTTCCTCTTTAAGGAAGGTGGCGTACATAATCCTCCTCCTCTCCACTTTATCCTCACAACGACAACCCTGTGAGGTAGTTTGGTCTCAGAGTCTGTGACTGTGAGCTTCCATGGCTGAGTGGGGACTAGAACCCAGATCTCCTGGCTCCCAGTCCAACACTCTAACTACTACACCGCACTGGCTTCCTTGCAACCAAGCTCTCAGCTATTATATGCAAGTGGGACTAACTCTGGCCCACTTGCATTGGCTGCCTGTACATTTCCGAGCCCAATTCAAGGTGCTGGCTTGGGAGCACAATACCTGACGAAATGCCTCTCCCAACATGAACCTACCCGAACACTATGTTCAACATCTAAGATCCTCCTCAGGGTGCCTACTCCCAGGGAAGCTTGAAGGTTGGCAACAAGAGAGAGGGCCTTTTCAGTGGTGGTCCTCCAATTATGGAATGATCTCCCCAATGAGGCTTGCCTGGTGCCAACATTGTTATCTTTTTGGTGCCAGGTCAAGACTTTTCTCTTCTCCCAGGCATTTAACAGCATATGCTGAGTTTTAACTGACCAGAATAGTTGTTTTAAATGGATATCATCTAATCTGATTTTATGCTTTAATGGTTTTAAATCTTGTATGTTTGTTTTTAACGTTCACTGTTTTAATCTTTGTAAACTGCCCAGAGAGCTTCGGCTATGGGGCGATATATAAATGTATTATTGTTAACAATAATAATAATCAGGCAATACTAGCACAGCGGAGGTGCCTGCTTGGGCCATGTTTGTTAGGTTACTAACACCATTTATGTAGGTGAGACAACTTGATTTAAAAAAGATGCTAACTGCCTGGAAGATATTAGTTGGCACACAGATACAATCTCCTACACTCACTCACACACACACACACACACACACACTTAAATCTGTTCTTATTTCCATATGCAAGAATGTCTGTTTTCGAGTGGAACTTCTACTGAAATGAATGAAAGTTACTTCCAAGCAATGTTTTGAAGATTTGATGGTTTTCCTGACACCCCTACACTCCCACTTGGGTGTAATACTTTGGTATGGAAGAAACAAATGTTTTCTTGATTGTGTTTATTTCAACCAAAAGCTTTCACTGTGAAGCTAGAATGAAATTCAATCTTTCATGATGTCTGACAGAACTACCCATTGCAGTCAGTGAAATGTGTCACTCTCGCTCTGAACTCCGGCTTGCTTCTTCTCTTTTACCAGTGGAAAACAGCAACAAATCAAAGCAGTTGGACGACTCAAATGCTCGGTGACAGACAAAAGCCTCATTAAAAACCATGCCAATGACTCAAATACAAATAGTGGGCAGGGAAATGTAGAAGTCTCCTGTGCGGTAATGCTCCAAAGGCTGTTTTTTCTGGCACATCACACCCATACGCTCTATCATCTGGAGATGAAATACTGCATGGCATTGCAATCAAATGGGAAACACGGGCCAATTCAAAGATTCCGTCTATCAGCATTCGCACCAAAAAACAAACAAAGAAACATTGCTGGCACTTATACCTACCAGGGTGGGGGTGATAGTGAGAGAGAGAATGAATGAATGAATGAATGAATAAGTAAATCAAATGAAAATGAGTTACAGCTAGGGATGAAAGAAACAGCGAGGTTCAGGCTTGTGAAGGCACTCCAATTTCAAGCTTAAAACTCAGTCCACCTCATTCCCATGCCCAAATGCGAATGTCTTGTTGTTCTTTGAATGGGGAAAATGTGGGTTTTGGTTCACATCTTGTGCCCCAAAATGCGTATTTTCCCCTCCATGGACTAAAGCATCAAAACGTGCAATTTGTTTCCAAAATGCGCATTATTAGAGCGCACATTGTTATAAAAAAAATTTTTCAAACACAACCACAAGTCTGGGAATGTGCAAAATTTGCCTGAAAAATACACTCATGTTTGGGGTTGTGAACTGGGCAAGTTCTGATGTTTAACAGACTGAAATGAAATTCTAGTACATCTCTGGTTACCAATATTTAATTATGTGCAATCTTAATGTCTATTCAGAGTCAAATGGAGCTCCGGAAAATTGTGGAGCATAGGGATGGGCAGATTCAGGTTTGTGGGGTCTACTTTGGTTTTTTCCTAGAAGTTCAAGATATACCAACTGGAGCCTGGGGCAAGAGGCATACACTTGGAATCAAATAATTCTGAGTTCAAGAACTCCACACACAAATCTACGCCAGGTTACCTGGAGCTTTCTTCATTTCAGCAGTATAATATAGCGTGTGGTGGGGAGTCATGTTTTTATTGCTGTTGTTAGATATTAGGGAGCCAGAAATCCTTGCTGATATACAACAAATCACCCAGTGATTTACCAAGAGATTGCAAACTACCTTCTGCCTGCTTTAAATATATAGGATTGTGGCCCTCAGGTCCATGTAAGTTGTGTTGTGTTCAAGCACAATGATTTAACTGTGCATTATCCCTTTAAATACAGCACAGTCTCCAAATCCATCCATCCCTTTCTTCTCTTGAATGAAAGGGAAATCTACCACTGGCCCATGTTTTACAGCCCTGTCAGTCAACTGTATATTATATAATCCTATTTGATAATCCTAATACAACAAACATGGCCAATACAGTGTAGGGGGTTTGTCTAAGTAATTTTGGTTCAACAGGCAATGCCTAAGTAAAGACTCTTTCTGATATTTCTTTTCACTATACCAAGACCATGTCTACTTATATGCATTTAATGTCATTTCTTTCATTTCAATACTTCCCAATAGCCAGAACTCTCTGGGTGGGTCACCAAAATTACAACCCAAAATACAACTTAATTAAAAAAATAAAAATAAAATCTTTAACATACAAAATTTTAAAACAAGTTAAAACACCTAAAAACAGAATTTTATACCAGTCCTGTTTCCCTTCCCCAAACAATCATGGAACTTGTACTTTAGCGTGGGTGCTGAGAGAATTCTGTGAGAGATAGATACTCCTCCTTAGAGGATTTCATAGTATACAAGCAAAGACACAAGCCTTAATGCCCAATGACAGACTTCAAAGCTCATATTCATGTTCCATTTTGGATGGATTATGAAAGCTCCTTAAATTATAACCTTCAGTGGACAAGAGTGGAAAACAGAACGAGACCTATTCAACTATTTCCAAAGTCTGCTCATGGACAGGCGATGGAGACACGCACTCCAGCACTACCTCCAGTCTTCCTGAGCTCAACTGGAAGGTTTGAATCAACACTGTAACCGTGTTCTTCAGCTGAACACAGTTACAGTGCTCCGTGTGAATAGGAACCCTGATTATGGGTTTATCCAAGATTAGTCCTGCATAGAGTAGACCCAGTGGGCCTGTTCAGATGCTAAGCCATGGTTAGACCACTAACCCTTTTGCAGCAAATGGTTAGTGGGCATGGTTAAACCATAGTTGTGCAGCCAACATGGTTAGGAATGGTTCACATGACACGCTAAGCCATAATGTTTAGGTCAAAATGCTTAACCACTATGTCATCTGAACAGAGTCATTGAAATGCTTAGTGTGTTGTCTGAACAGGGTCACTGAAACGAATGGGACTTAAGTTAGGCTAACATTGGATGCAACCCATTGGACACAAGCCAATTGTGTGTGTACACACACACACACACACACACACACACATCATAAGACAAATACAGGATAAAAATTACCCAAAAGAATGAAACCTTAATTTAAAAAGAAAAGAGATTATTGAGTAATTATTTACCAAACATATGCATCCAATAAAAACCATAGGAGTTTTAATATAGAGGGAATTTGAAAGAGATGCAATCAATCTAAAATAACAAAAATATTATTAAAATGTCAGTGATCAAGAAATGCAGAACAACCAATATATTCTGTTATATAGTGAAGAAAGTTAGCTGTAGTTGCATCTGTGGCTTTATTTCAGATTTATTGGGGCAACATTTTATCTTTCCTCTCCCCAAACACTTATGGATTAGGTTTTCCAAACACAAATGTTGTTGAAACTGCACAGAAAGACCACAGGCAGTCTTGACAAGCTGTTCTTGATTACATTTACTAGATTGGCTGTAGCAGTTTCCTGCCCATCTTTACCATGATGATTGATGATAATGGAGAAGCAAATTGTATTTGACCCATTCAGCGCTAAAACTACTCCCTCAGGACAAGTAGAATCCTGCAAAGTTACACAGATGGGTGTTATTAGAAGAAATTTAATTACAACATTTCAACATTGTTACAGAGGAAGGGCCACAATCCACTGGGAAGTTTCCCACACAAACTGCATCGACAGGAAATGGGAGCTGCATAAGCTACATCCATGTCCATGGGGCTGGAAGAGGAAAATGTCTGGGTGGATTGCACCTTGAGTTGGATTACATCAAAGTCCTCCTCCGAACTGTTGCTCATGCATTGATTCAACATCGCAGCAGGGAATGGGGCTGTGCAGGCTAGCCCCACCTCTAACATTGTACATACGGGCCTGCCCTAAGCATGATGGTCACATGCTCAGCACGAATGTCTGCAGCAAGGAAGCCTTCAAATGTAAGAACATAAGAAGAGCCATGCTGGGTCAGATCAAGGGTCCATTTGGTCCAGCATTCTGTTAATACAGTGGCCGACCAGCTGTTAAACGGGAAACCACAAGCAGGAAATGAGTGCATGAGCACACTCCCCCATATTCCCCAGCAAGTGGTGATGATAGGCATACTGCCTCTGAAGTAGCATAGCCACTACTAACCATGATTTACAGGACACTGCCATGTCCCTATATAGTTAAGGGCAAAGAGTCGATAAACCATTCTACCATTATAAAGGGGTAGGGTCATTCTAACATTCATAAAATCAAAAATGTTTCACGAAAATTCCTGAAATTTACATGTGCCAGAAAGAAATGCTGGTTTTACAAACTCTGAAAATTTCAAGAAGATTGGTGAAAGATTGAGGGGAGGGAGCAGTTTAAAGTACAAAAAAACCACCTTCGGCCTGATCTATTTCTTAGTGCTTCTGTTGTACCTCTACATGTGTAATTTGTTTATTTTTCTTATGAGCTTCTTTGAGCATTTGGGAAAGCAGCATATAAATAAACTTGATGATAATGATATCTGGGCGTCTCTCTGGCTAAGCTGCATTTATAGCAATTTAGATCTAAAGAGATGCAGGAAAGACCATAGAACCCAGTGCTTTGCCTAGGGCTGCCATAGCTGCCATTTTCACCATTTGTGCTGGAGCTATTAAACCCAATTTTTGAGTGCATCTGCCAGGATTTTTGTTTAGCAAGGTTATATCTCCGCCTCCCGCCGTGATGCTTCCTCATGGTGGAAACCTTCAAGAAACCTTCACTCTCACAGCAGCACTCGTAACATCACTGAACTATCACTGTTATTGTGTTATTATTTACATCTTTCTTTTCTACTAGGGCTTGATAGGGGCAGGACAGTGCTGATGCCATAATAGAGTAGGTTTTTGTAATTTTCGTGCAATCTCTATTGTATCTTCTGCGTCTCTCTCTCTCTCATATCATTATATGACCTGAAACTTTGTAACTGAGCAGGCTAGAAAGGGCCATGTAAATAAATGAAGGAAATACTTACAAAGCAGATATAGGGAGACCCTGATAAATTTGTACAAACAAATTAATAATAGAAATATTCACAAAACTGAAAACATTCCAACAACGGTTAGATTTTTTTAAAAAAAATCTTTAAATTACCATTAGACAATCTTGCAAGAATCTGTGGCTGCACATGATTGGGATGGACAAAGAAAAGGAAGAAGGCCTGCAAGGCACTGATAGATCCGTGCCATTAGGTTAAGAGTACAGCTGTTAGAGCAAGTGAAGGTCACTCTGAGATTTCCACTATGAGGCATTAGGAAAGGGTGGGGTGATTATCATCTTGTTAACCAGAAATCCTGGGAGATGCATTAGCAAAGTGGGATCAATAGCTCCACCAGAAATGGTGAACATGCCATAGGCTCCTGTATACACTACCTTGTAGCCCAGCGCTTCCTTAGCCTTTTGTAGATGCTGACAAAAGAGGGCCTGTCTCATGTTTTCGCCAAGATTATGCTAAAAACTACAAAGTGCTTGGGGACCACAAACCGTTCATTATTTATATCTCCAGATGTTTCTTGACCTTTAGCAGTGGTTAAGAGAGGGTTTGCTGGGCCCTTCACTTCGTCAGACATAGCAATAATGGCTTGAGTGCTTCTTCTAGATTTACAACAGAGTAAAAATCCAAAAGAACACCACTGGTACTACACCCTTATAAAGACATGATCACAAGAAACTGTACAAGAAGCAGTAATTTGCCATCATAATTTCTGATTGCGGGGGCAACAACACAGATGTGATACTTTAAACTGAATCTTGCTGCCAGGGGTAGCTTACCAAGGAATGCAGTTCTAAAACCGTCAGTCAAATAAAATTCAATAAACAAAGAACCCTGAAGAAGCAGGCTTACGATTCTCTTACTCAGAATTCAGCCTGAAGCTGGCTTTGGAATTTGTCCTGTTACAATCTGAACAGAAACCCAAAGTGACTTTTATCAGTCAAGAATGCCTTTGAGGTGATATCTCACTCCATTGCATATAAAGAAAGGGGCATTTTTAAAAAGCTGTTACTACATTGCACAATATGAAGTAAATAAAATACATATCTCACCGTTCTGGTTCTAATGAACTCTCACGTGAGCTGGAGTGTAAAATAATTCAGCTGAGAAACTTTGGTGGCAGAAGAAATGCAACATTTAAAGAGAAACTGCAAAACATTACATGAATTGGATGCAAGAACAGCCAACATGGGGTACTCTTACATAGAGATGATGTTCTCATTATCAGGTGCAATGCTATTCGTATTGATAGGGGGTCCTTCTAGTCCTTCAACATTTGGGTTTATCGTCCATAGCCTCACATCTAGGCAGTTACTGGAGATCTATATTACATATCCTCATGCTTTTGTAGAAGACTTCTAGACTATTGTTCCATGTTAAAGCTCATCCTTTTGTTCCTCTGTGTACTTATTACAACCATAAGCATGACGTCAAGGAAGAGCTGGATTATAAATGGAACAACCTGGCTGTCAGAAGTAGATTTGGTGATGCTAATCCTGTTCCCAGCCATTGCTGCCAGTGACCCTGCTTACCTCCAGCCTTTATCATTGAAGCAGCACCATGATCAGCACCAAAACAACATGATTGTTTACATCCTGGCCATTTTGACATTGGAAGACATGCCCTTATTGAAAAGGCCCTTATTGAAAAGGCATTGTGGAGTCCAATAAACCCGAAGCAAGGTTTTTTGCTGAATAAGATGTAGCCTAAGATCCATAGACGCTTCAGATACAGACCCTAAGGCAACAATCCATTAATTAGACAAAATACGACACTCAAATTCTCTATTCCAGTCCTGTCTTAAACCATGGGTATCACATTTATTTACTACTACTAAATGCTTATATATATGGATCGTGGGTTGACATGTCTGTTCAGCGGCTATAAGTGTTTCTAACAATAATGGAGACTCTGAAAGTTGTGAAAGCAGCCGGACTGAACCTAGATTCCAGCAAGTGTTGCAATTGCAAGTATTGCCATTCAGCTGCAGTAGGTAAATTATATTTAGCACATAAATCAGAAAATGACAAAATAAATAAGTAAGAAATAAATAATGATGTATAGCACTTTTCGACAAAGAAAATGGAGCTCAAAAAGGGTAAAAAGAAAAAGAAACCAAGATTAAAATAATCATAGTTAAAACAATATTCATAATAAATGCATTTCAAGAATGAGACATTCTTAATTGACCTGGGGGGAATCCGCACGTCGTTCCGAGATCGCTTCTAAGCGACCCCAGCGCGGCGTGAAAGCGATCGTGTAACTGGCCTTTGGAAGAGCAGACGAAGAGACGTCCTTCCCCCCGCCACCGCCGCGCCACCCACAGACCTCCTCGCCGACCGGCGAGGAGAGCTCGGCTGAAGAAAGCGGGGTTGAGAGTGGAAGAAGCTCTCCACCCCGCCTTCTTCCCCCATCCCAGCCGGCGAGGAGGTCTGCGGGTGGCGGCGGCGGCGGCGGGGGGAAGGACGTCTCTTCGTCGGCTCTTCCAAAGGCCAGTTACACGATCGCTTTCACGCCGCACTGGGGTCGCTTAGAAGCGATCTCGGAATGATGTGCGGATTCCCCCCTGCTCTCTTAACTACATTGCTGTCTGGGTGTTTTCTGATATTCTTGGTGGCTAATATATCCTGGGCTAAGGGACAATGGGAAAATGGAGAAGGGCTGTCAATTCTTTAAATGGCAGACATAGCAAGGTACTATCTGCTGCTATAACACAATCATAAATTTCAACGCTCTTCCCTGTAAGTTTCCAAAACGAACAATGCCACTGGATTGTCTAAAGTTATTTTATCCATTGGTGCAATTGTGGGAATGCAGAATGTTATGGCAAATGCACCGCTATTGTGTGTGTTTTCAATTCTCAGAAAAGCAGCAGCAATGCCATAGCCAGATGACTGGGCCACAACATTTATCACTGAAATAAGATACATCTAACAATCGGATACTGTGTTTTCAGCCATTAATCTTCTTCAGGCAGCCCCTGGTCCTCATTACATTCATCTCTTGGTTCTTAAGTCTTCCATGCACTATAAAAGATGAAACACCTTTTGTGATGTCAGGAAGGACATGGAATATATTCTAACTTCAAATAGCATTTTGGCCACTTCTCTTCCATCCTTATGGCATCCCTCAATTTTTCCATTTCCTTTTATTTGAAATGATGAGAAACAATGTATTTGACAATGCACATTCACTGGCAAATCCTCCACAAACTGGGCCATTCTGAGTGGTCATCCCCTCTCCCTCTATTCACTTAATTCTCCCCTTTTCAGCTCCCTACTTGAATTTTCCATTTGCTACTGTGGTTTCCCACAGAATGAAGCAGCTCCAGCACAGTGGAAGTTCCTGGAATATCAAGATACCAGAGCCTAGAACTAAACCAACATTCCATGGCTAAAGGGTCAGACCCTCAGTCCACTGAAGGTTGTGAGGACAAGGAGGGGGGAAGCAGAGTGTAGAATAGGGTGCAGAATTACCCCCAGAATGAACCCTGGAAGACATCATTCTTCCAGAAACCTCCCAAAAGGTCAATCCCAGGACTCTCCCTGATCCTGAGGAGGTTGTTGTACCTTTCTTCTTGCATGCGGAAAAATCTTCTCCACTTCCTTCCTCCATCCACTTCTGCCCGCTTCACCCACCCCCATAGGTGCTGTATACTAACTTCAAATATTTTCTTTTTCCTTTTATCCTTTTCTCTTATCTGTTGTGATAGCTGAGAATGCTACTCCTGCACCACTGCCACCTTTCCCTTCTTTTCCTCTCCTGCCCCTCTCCCCTGTTTTAGACTGAACCAGAAGATCCAGTTCTAGAGAGCCATGGAGGGCTTGGGTGGGTGTGCGTGCATTTTTCAGATGGAGCATGTATGAGAGGTGTACCGTGCGAGACGGAGAGAGGAAGGGGGCGGCGCCTCTGTGAGAGCCACAAGTCTCTCTCATAGGTTATGGAAGATTTCAATTCCTTTTCCCTCCCCCTCCAAAGGGAACTCACCAGAGACCTGGTCAGAGGGGCAAAGGCCATAGCTTTCTACACATGATTCGGTTAAAATGTACAGCATGCAACCACAAATAAGTGCATCAGTGCACCAGCGCTCTTTTGGGGACTTGGAAGTGTGTGGCAAGGAGAACCCTGCAATGCCTCCTCAGTTCATGCTCCAAAGCATCAAAGGCAGGGAGGGGATGGAAACTGGGTTTGCCTGGTGCCATTTCCACAAGGCTTGGACACTAGTAGGGCCAGATCTACACTACTGCTTTAAAGCACTTTATAACAGTTTTAACAACTGTATATAGAGTGTGTCCTGGGCCCCAACAGTTGTCAAAACTGTTATAACGAGCTTTAAAGCAGTAGTGTAGATCCTGCCCAGCTGTCTCTGCAGTAGGCTGAGGATACCAATCCCGGGAGGGCTGCAGTGGCAGCTTCTTTTCTTATTCGGGGGGGGGTCTGTTTTGCATCAAGGGGAGGCAGTCAAGCAGCAGGGAAGCGAGAGCCCTGTGTCTCTTTCCATCCAGGTGAGCACTTTACTGAAGTGGGATTCTCTCTCTCTCTTTCTACAGACACACACCTTTCTTTTCTTTCTTCCTACCAGCCCAATCCCAGACAGCATTCAGTGCTCCTAATTCTACCTGGGATCAGTGCTCTTTCTCTTTCCCCTAAGATCTGGCCCTGATCCTAATAGTTACAGTTTCATTTATTACTTTTGGGGAGCAGGGTTAGGCAAGTCTACTCAGAAGTAAGTCTCATTGTTCGGCATGGCTTACTCTCAGGTAAGTGGGTTATTTATTTATTTAAAGGGCAGAATGGAAGAAACCGCGATTTACTTCCAAGTAAAGATGCATAGGAGGGTGCTTAATGACTTACAGGGGATATCCACGAAACTACTTAGGGGAGAGAAGTCCTTGTTTTTCCAAAATCTGTTCAGCAACAAGAGAAGCTACTGCTGATGAAAAAGCAGAGCAACACCTAGTAGTGCCCCATGTCCATCACAGTCAGTGCAGGGGGGGCAGGGAGTTGTCCAACCATCAACAACCAACAAAGTGTAAGGGGAGGTACAAAGGAGATCCGCGGGTGGGTGCAGTAGCGATTCACAAGTGTGCAAGGGAGGAGAGGTGTAAAGAACCCTAAAAGTGCACAGGTATAAGAGCTTTATCACACCAGTGTTATACTGTGCAATCACTGCAAATTGCATGCAAAGGACTCCAAAGTTTTCCAGCTTATAATCTGCTTTTATTGTGAAGTACTCTGAAGTTTTCCAGTTTATAATCTGCTTTGACTGTGAAGTACTCCCATGCATCCTGCTTTAATTGTGCTATGAAGCCAAAAGACCCAACCTGTTTTGCTACTAGTTTTGGAGCGAATCATTCGTTGTTTTCTGAGTGGCCACTGGGGGCGCAGGAGCAGGATTTGATATGTTTAAAGAAAATTAAACAAATGCTTAAATCTGTGTAAGTTTTAATGATAAAGACATCAAAATTGGCACAGTAATAGATATTAAGGAGAGCTTTAAGCATACCAAATTTGAATCGGATTGGGTCATCCGTTGATTTTTTATGATTTTTAACATTTCCCCTCTTAAACCCATTTCCTGGTATGCAAAGGATCTTAGGAGCGCTGCCGCCCGGGATGTGATTTAGCTAACAACAACAGCAGCAGCAACAGCTTAGTGCAGTAGGGGATAATTCGAGGGAAACAGGTACATGGGATGGAGCTATAAGTGATCAGGGCTTCACACGCTATGGAAACAAAGGTGGGTAATACGAGGGCAAACCAAGGCAAAAGTGTAGGTGTGATGGAGCCCTGAAAATCAGATCATCTTTGCTGGATTGGAGACCTTCTTGCATCCAGAAAGTCTCCAATCCAGCAAAGAGGTAGATGGACAAACAATAGTCCTTACTGTTTCCTCACTGGATCGGACAGGTTTAGTCATGGGATACAAAGTGGTCTCAACATCCCATGGTATAAGGCCATTGATCCAGTGAGATGAAGTTAAAAGCACTGTCCTGTCATTGGCTGAGACCTTTTGGTCTGGTGTATCCAACTTGTATCCTGATAGCCATTCAGTCCAGCTGTGTGTACTGCACCTCTTGCTGTACTGGAGACTCTAAGGCCTTAGCTAGACCTACCTGTAAATCCGGGCTAGAGGAGGGGAGATCCCAAGATGCAACTATTGCAGGATCTCACCCCTGTTCACACACGAGGCGCGACGAGCTCTGGAGAAGAGCTGTCGCGCCCGCCATTTTTTTTAAGTTTTAAAGTGCCAGCAGTGCAGGAGCGCTCCAGAGACGGCAGGTAGGATTATTATTCCACCCTAGCCCAGATGGGTGCAGCGCTCATGGGGAGCACTGCGCCCCATGCGTGGCTCCCGGCTACATGCAAGTAATCGCGTGAAGCCGGGGAGAAGCCACTTCAAAGGGTCACATGCTCGCAGTCTCGGGCCCGAGACCGTGGGGAAAACTGGGCCCAAAGTGGTGCCCATTATGCAGGGGCAAGGGAGAGTTGATCCCTGCCTGAGCCTGGGATCCCCTGTGCATCATCTGGACGCACAGGGGCGATCCCGGGTATCAGCCCAGGATAACCCCTCATCTAGCTAAGGCCTAAGAGAACTAATAAGTTAGATAGTGCTCTGTGCATACATTAGCTGTGGAATCCTGATACCATTCAGAGGCATGTCATTTCTTAAATGTCCAGGCTTTCATTCAATATCTTGTTACATCTCTCTCCCTTACTAACCCTCCAACATGTAGGCTGAGTAATTTTATAAATGGATTAGGCATTCCCATCAATAAGGTGATTGTCTGCAGTTACACCAGCTAGGGTAAATTTGAAAAGGCTATCAAGCTTTGTGCTTCAAGGTGGAAACTGATCGCATGCTCAGGACAGAAGAAATGTTACCCTCCTGGATAGGATTTCATAGTGTTGTCTATTGTATTTTTCCTGCATTCCTCTTAAGTACCTGATGGGGACCATTCCTTATGTTGCATAATGGAATAAATCAGCCTTCCACAACATGATAGCCTCCAGATGTGTTGGACTACCAGCTGGGGAGTGCAGGAGCTGTAGTCCAAACTGTCTGAAGGACACCAGCTTGAGGAAAGCTGGAACAATTGGACAACTGGATTGTTTCACTGGGAGGCTTTTTATTTGTTATATGGGAGGCAGCAAAACTCAGGCTTGCTGGTTCTCCAAATTCCACTCAAACTCATTCTGACTCAAGCCCTGATCAGGTGGTGAGCTTTGGGTTGGGTCCAAATTTAGGCTGAATCAACTATGGAGATTGAAGTGAACCTCCCTGCCCTCTCCTTCCCACGGCAGCCCCTCCATCCCCCTAAAAATGCTGCACAGAGTCCGGAGACCTGCTGCATTGGGTGAGCTGTGTGAGGGAAGGGACATCTCCCAAAACAGGGCAGAGGGATGTTCCACAAGCAGAGCCCTTCCACTTGCAGAAGGTCCCTTCCACTTGCAGTTGGATCCAGGATCTGTAGAAGGCAGATCCTAGATCCAACCCTGTTTGTTTTTGCACAAAATAATATGCATTTTTGTGCACCTTTTTCAAATGTATGCATCAGTTATGCACATTTCTAAAATGTACACATTTTCCCACTGATTGAGTTTGTGCAAGTTTTCAGATCCACACATTTTTCAAATACTTGTTTTTTTGTTTATTCTGCAAATAGTATTGCAAGCTTGGGAATGTATGTATGTATGTCTGTCAGCCTCAGATTGCATGCATGCCCATGTCTGATTCCGGGAAGTGTGAACAACAGGAAATTGCAGTCAGAATATTGGTCAAAACTGAACTGAAATACATTTCTGATACATTCCTCTTTTTATGTTCCCAAAGTCATACATGGCTTTATTAAAACTGAACTGAAACTACCAGCTTTTTAATGAACATTTTCAGCAATACTCAGAAACAACTCTCCTTTTTAATTATTACTGGCATTTAATGCTAACATGTCTGTTCATTTGTTTAACTTCATCCCTCGCACACTTGCCCTCAGCGCCACAGCCTAACAGTTCATGACATCATCCTATTTATTAGATGTTCCCTGACTGGGGAGGATCACATGTAAAAGTAAGCTTAAATGGGGAGTGGGAAAATGCTGTTTAAAGAGGCAGCAGCTAGAGAAGCAATAGCATTGAACAGGACTAACAAAGGGAATATTCACTCCATCTAAGTAACTTGAACCCAAAAAATCGAAAGTGGAAACCATTTGGCAAGGCCTAGCTTTTTACAGTATACACTGACTTGTGCAATGAAGTCAAGCATTGCCGGAATTTATTTACCCTGGATTGCCTTTGGCATTCAGGGCAATAAAATTGCCTATTCACTGAAAGTATATCATCTGTCTTGAGGCACTAGAGGGGTTAATGTAATGTGTAAGCAACATATGATATATTTAATGAGCTCTGAAATTGCTTCTGTGAAATAGCCACATAACTGCCACAACTCGATTTACAGCAGATCCTGCAAATAACAAATGCAATTACTTTGGAATCAACATAATATTAGGTCAGACTGCCTTAAACCCCCCCACCCCTGCCCCCTTGGTCTGGTAGGGGTGTAATATAACTAGGCCAAACCAACTGTATGTTTCTTATCATATTCACTTGGCAAGCTCTTGTAAGTGATAGAGAACATAAATCACTTGGAAAATGTTTTAGGCTGTAATCCTATACACTTACCTGGGAGTAAGCTGGGTTGAACTCAATGTATAAACTGTGTTGAACTTCTGAGTAGGCAGGTATAGTATTGCACTGCTAGTCACCAAGACGCAGTAATGTCTGAGTGGTATGATCCTGTTGGTCTCAGCTGTTCCTGGAAAGTGCTCAGCCGGCTCTGCATTCTAGCTCAAGGAGCAGGACTGCCATCGGAACATACTGATCTTTGTGAGCATCAGAACTGGGTCCCCTACCGCACCCAATTATGTCTGCTTGTATCAATATTAAGGATGTCTGGATTTTGTGAAATCCATCCCATGTGTGTTTCACAGATTGTGTGGTTTCTTTCTCTCTGGTGTCCATTCACAGAAAGAGTTGAATTTTTTAATATTCCATAAGAGGGTTCACAATGATTTATGTAAATGTGGTTAATACATAATATTTAGTGTACTGTCCCCCATTCCATTCAACATTACCCCGCATCTATTTTCCAGTCTCAGGAGAAACTTGCCTGTTTTCCTATAAATAAATTTGCATAAATATCAGGAAAATTTAAAAAATGATCCGAAAGTCTGCAGCGGATTCCGCAGGTTGGATTTTTCAAAATCTGAACTCATTTTAGTCCATCTCGAATTTCTCCAGCATCCCCAGTAAATTCTATGAAAGCAAATTTGTGCAAAGCTCAGCTCATGCTGGATGGCAAACAGATGACCTCTTCAGTGAACAAGAAACAGAGCCTAAGGCTTCAGTCCTTAGGAGGGTGTCTCAGAGGCCAGAGGATTTTGTGGCTCTCCCCCTCCAAGGGCAGAGAGCAATGGGGAGTTAGTGTGCAGTTGGACACAGAACATGCAGTTGGACACAGAATGTGCAGTTGGGAATCTGATAATGTGCAGTTGAAAAAAGTGGTGGAAAACGTAAGACACATGTCATGTGTATGTGTTTATTAAGAAGTTAACAATAGACAAAGTCAGGGATGGCATGCAACACAAATTATATGAGGATGCAGGTGAAAGAGCCCTTGATGGTGTGACTGATGTTGTTGGGTCCTGTGACAGTGTTGCCTGAATAGATGTGGGGGCACAGTTGGCACTTGGGTCTAGTCCCTCTGTGTCTCTATACTATTGCTGGTTAGCATCTGCTTCAGGTTGGGAGGCTGTCTGTAGGCCAGGACTGATCTGCCTCCCAAGGCTTGTGAGATAGAAGTGTCGGTGTTGATGATGGGCTGGAGTTCACTGATGATCTGTTGCAAAGGTTTCAATTGGGGGCTGTAGGTGACAACCAGTGGTGTACTTCTCTTGGTCTGTCATCCTTCCTGGGTTTCCGTATGACCCTGTCAATCTGTCTTTAAGTTTAAGGAGCTTCTAGTGTTGGTGATAATCTGTCCTGTTGTGAAAGAGAAATAATGTGTTTGGCTTGTGGGGGGGGCAGCGTATTTGTGCGGTTGGAAAATTTGCTTTTAAAAAACCCTGGCAGAGAGAGAATTCCACCCTCAGACAGGGAGATCCAGTTGGAGGCCTCTTTCCAGCCCTAGCAGAAACCTTGGCAGCCCATCTCTCTCTCTCTCTCTCTCTCTCTCTCTCTCTCTCTCTCTCTCTCTCTCTCTCTCTCTCTGACAGAGGGTGAAATGTGTGCTGAGGGCAGGGCAGTGGGCATTCTGGGAAATGCCACCTCCTAGACTTACCCCCAAACTATCTCCTCATCTGCACCAGGCCTGGAGCTGGTGTAGATCAATTTTCTCCCATTGGTTTTAGTGGGAGGGACTTCGTAGCTCAGGGGGTGGGGGAGCAGAAATGCTGCTATTTAGTCCCACCCTGCCACACTCACACTAGCAGGGCTTTAGATTCAGCAGAGGCTGTGACATCGAGCACTCTCTGGCAGAATGACGGGTTGCTCTGTAAATCCTGTCTCATCTCCCAGAAAGTGATTATTAGTATTAATTAACCATTACCTTCGTGACACTTTTAGTATCCATGGTTTCAGTGTAGAAACGGCACATGAAATAATCATACTGCACTGTTGATAATTGGGTTTGCAATCTCTTATGCAGTGGAAACTTCTTTGGATCCATATGTCAAGAGATTTATCTAAAATGCTGAAATGAATTCTGCCAATGTTTAGTATCTGACTGCTCTTGTTGATGACATATTTCCTACATAGTATCTTACCCTTTTGACACATTTTTATTTTGACATATTTGTCTGGTGCAAGATTAACAATCTACACAGTTTGAAAGAGCATTCCAAATTCCACTGACATACGGAATAATTATATGGGCGAATCAGAAATTCTAAATAGTATTTTTGCATAGGCATATAAAGATTCTTTCATTGGATAGTGGCAGCAATGTTTTGAGTTTTACCTTCTTCAGGTTTGGAGAGGTCTGCAAAGCAAAAATAAGAAGTTAGCTAAGCTGGATGTGCACTGCAGAACAAAACAAAATCACTCAGCTGGAATGATGATCACTTGGGGACTCCCTTCATATATAATATTTAAAGAGGATGCCCTTCTGTCCGTCCATCAGTGCCATAGTGCCCAAACCGTTAAAACTAGACACCTGGCCTTAATACCAAAGGGACCCTAGGGGCATGAACCTCAGGGTTATTTCATTTTTGCAATACATTAATTAATTTTAATATGTCTCTGTGTTTGAAGCGTGCAGTACCAACTTTAGTCACTAGGCGGTTCATAGGCTGCAATTGATGGAGCTTGAAGCTAGGGGGCAGTAGGCCAAGAGGCGGAGTTATGTGGCACAGTTCCCAATCAGAGGAATGGGTAAGAAAGAGAGGGCATTTTGAATAGTGCCCCCCCCCTTTTGTAGAATGCTCTCCCCAGAGAAGCTTGCCTGCTGCCTATGTTACGGTCTTTCTGGCACCAGGTAAAGATCTTTTTATATTCCAGGAATTATAAGAACTGTTTTAATGCTTTTAATACTTTATTCTGCTGCTGGTTTTAATTTGGTTTTATGTACTGGAATGGTTTTATTCTTGGTTGCAGGTTTTCTCTTGGTTTTAGTCTGTACTGCTTTTATTTTATTAATTTTGGCTCTGTGTGTGTGTGTGTGTAGTTATGTGTGTTTTGCTTTAGTGTTTGTATTTGATGTTTTAAATGTATTGTTCACCACCCATTATGCTAGAAATCCTGGAAGTAGGCAGAAAGGTGAAGTAAAAGATGAAGTAAATTCATTAATATTACCACATGGTCAGAGATCAAAAGTGAATCCATGTTTCAGGTACTTATTATATATTTGAACAGAAACAACTACTGAATCTATATTTAGATTAGGGCTGTGCTCCGCTCCAATTTGGATCGCGAATCCGGAGTGGACCAAGCCGATCAGCCTCTGCCAAAGGCGGATCTGAATCGGGTCGGGGGAGCTGTGGATCAAGGCAAAGCAGTTCACCTCCATCCAGAGCTCCAAACACAGGTAAGGGGGGAAGGGGGCTCACCTGGCTGCAGCGCCACTGCCGCAGTCCATGGGTGGAGCCAGGTAAGGGGGCAGGGGGAGGGGGATTACCTGTGTCCATCGCGGTCCATCGCAGGCTTCAACTGAGGCCCAGTTGAGGCGATCAAGGCAGGCAAGTGCGGGGGGAGCGGGGCTTACCTGGCTCCACCGCCACCGCAGTTCATGCGATGATGGCAGCGGAGCCAGGTAAGGGGCAGGGGGAGGGGGCTTACCTGCCTCTGTCACAGTCCGGCGCCGGCTTCAACTGAGGGCCAGGCCTCAAGCCAGAAGGGCAGGCTGCAGCCTGCTCTTCCGGTTTGAGGCCTGGCCCTCAGTTGAAGCCTGCAACGGACCGCAACAGAGGCAGGTAAGTGGGGGGAAGGGGCAACGGCAGCAGAGCCAGGTAAGGGGGCAGGGGGAGGGGGGATTATTTGGCCCTCATTTTGTCCCCCCTTCCTCTCTTATCTGCCTCTGCTGTCCACCACGGAGGCAAGTAAGTAGGGAAGGGGGGCAAAATCTTGATCCACCCCTCCGGATCTCGCTCCGTGGAGTGGACCTGAATCGGATCAGTTAGATCCGAAAGTTCCAGATCGGGCCACAAAGCGGTTCGGGGGGTCCATTTACAGCCCTAATTTAGATCTCTCTTGTTGCATCAGGTCAAATACCTACACACACACACACACACACACACACACACATACACACACACACTTTTTTTTATCACTCAGCCATTCCAAAATGTGATGTGAAAGTCTGCACTGTGTAAAAAGGGAGTCCTGCATTCATAATATTAAATGTGAAGACAGCACAGTCTTCAAGTGTACATGCCAAACCCTTTTCTAACAGAAGGGTGAGTTTGATCTCGTTAAAGCACCTTGTTTAAAATTCTATCCCCAATAGCTGTATATGTAAATTAGAAATAAAAAGGGTGCTTTGTCATAGTCCTTTCATGATATATCCAATATTAGAAGAAATCTCATGCTACTGCTGTGCAAATTAGGTGGTGCTGAAGGACAAGCTATTAGATATGCAACCCCGGGTCTTAACAGACTTTACTAATGACATCAAAATCTTCCCAAAGCAGCATGTTCTCATTATAGATCTTTAAAACGTTATTAGCTTTCCTCTTTCTTTCTCCCCATCCTTTCAAAGTAACTTGCCAAATATTTTGAAAGTGGCCATAGTCACTGCTGCACAGATTCGCTTTTCGTAACATCATTAAGATTCACAAATATTCTTGCTATTATTTACTCAGAAGCTTAAAATAATTTGATTAGAATATTTAAAAGGTTCACTATGGAAAAGACTCACTATAAATCAAAGGCACAGGCTTTTGTGCCTCTGAACGGTGCTGCTTTCTATTAATCTTGTAACCACCATACGTTAAAAAGTACAATTATCAGGTAATGCCATATGCCTGTTTTCTCCCCTTTTTATTACTAGAAGATACTTGCCCAAATTCTAACGCATTTCATGGATCCAAGATCTCAGCTAGCCAAAGGGAATGGAGGAAGACATTGGCTGGAAGACCTGATCTACAATTCTAACCTAGACACAGACATATGCAGGGGCATTATAAAGTAAAATGCATTAAACTGTCAAAATGAGGATCCTGTCTTCAATCATGTGAAATCCCCAAAGACATTAATGTTAAATATTGCATTCAACACTTCCTGTCCACCCAAAATAGGGAGTGGAGGGATGTTATCCTTAGAAAATAGAAACTGGAGAATACAAACTTCAAAGTGGTGGAATGTTTAAGAAGATACACGCAAGGGGGGAATAAATAAAATAATGTCTGTTTTCATCATCACTAGCATCTACTTGTTAATGTTCTAGACTCAAGATCCATTGGGCTGTGTGTCGATCCCAGCAGCTATACTCACATCCAATCCTCTCCTCCATGTAAATCGATCTTCAACCTTTTTGAAAACACAACTCGACCATCAAGCAACTAATTAATGCAGAGGGTCAAATAGTTAACAGTAAAAAAAAAAAAAAAGGTTCATAGAAGTAGAAGAAATTGAAATAAAAGAAATGCTATAGGTGAGGTTAAAAAAAAACAATGCAAAGCCAGGCCTTCCACACTCGGAATAGTTGCAGATAATCATGCCAGAAAGAGGTTTACTCCTACTGAAGAATAAACTAGTTTGAACTGGACTGAAGGTACATGGTAAAGACAATGAATCAATGCATAATAACAGATAATAAGGCCAGATCAGTAGCTGGCAGATCTATGCAAAGAAAATAAAAGCAATTTTGAATGCTAAGAGTAGGGGGTATGATAACACAATGCCCAGTTGGGTCAGAACAGCTAGAGCACCTACATGTGGACATTAAAAAACAAACAAAAAACAGACACACCAATATGTCTCAGTCAAGGGTAATGATGGTCAATGAATCTGTTCACATGTGGTAAATGATGGACTATGGTCGCTTCAGTTTTGTACTTGAATGTTCCTAGGAACAGCCCGTATTACAGTCTAGAGCAATACCGGCCAACCGGGTCCTGCTCTTCTTTTGGGCATTTGGCAGCATATAATGAATCAGGTCCTAGATTTTCTTTGTTTCAAAATTGTTTTTGGATATATGCTGTGTGTGTGTGTGTGCACGCACGCGCGTGCTTTTTATATGTTTTTATGTAAATAGTTTTTGCACTTTGTGTAAATTATTATTATTATTATTATTATTATTATTATTATTATTATTATTTACATTTTATACCAACCCATAGCAAAGGCTCTCTGGGCAGTTTACGTATGATAAAAACACTTAAAAACAATATACAAAAATTTTAAATCACAAAAACATACAATTTAAAACCACAAAAACATACAAGAACAATGGTTTTTTAATGGTTTTTTATTTTTGTCAACCGCCCAGAGAGCTTCAGCTATGGGGCGATATAGAAATATAACAAATGAATGAATGAAAATGAAATGAAATGAATGAGATGATGAGAATGTTTATCTTGATGGCCAGGTGATGCTGAACATATATCTCACAAGAAATGACACCAAGTGTATATTATTCAGTACAGATCCTTGAGACAGGGTAGATCCCCGCCGGTGTGGTGTAAGTGAGATAGGCATTACACACTAAGCACATATTCAGTTCAAAGCTTCTCAATAAGCACTGCAACCACATTTAGCTTGCAGCTCACACCTATGCTGAGATGATAATCTGGGGAAAAGATAAAACCTTTTTATTATTATTTGTCTGGCACCAAGTAATATAACTTCACCATCATTTTTCTTCTATTCTACTGCTTCAGCATAAGAGGGAGCGATGTGTACAGTAAAAGTGGTAGTTTCAATGTATGGATTCCAGGGTTCCCTTCCATTTTAGCATTTATTTCTATTTGAATTTATTTATATCTGTTTAATTTATTACGCTCACCTTTTCACCAGCAGAGTCCTTCAAAATGATTCCACTCTTCAAGCAACATTGTCTGCTTCCTTTAAGAGCTTATACATCAGTATTCATTTTTATCTATTAGGTCTGA
The DNA here is from genome assembly GCF_023053635.1 of Elgaria multicarinata webbii. Classification (NCBI taxonomy): domain Eukaryota; kingdom Metazoa; phylum Chordata; class Lepidosauria; order Squamata; family Anguidae; genus Elgaria; species Elgaria multicarinata. The sequence goes on along the minus strand of NC_086172.1, from coordinate 53,456,615 downwards.
CAAAACACGTAATAATATATTTCAACGTAATGCAAGTACAACGTGGACTCATTTAATTATATCTGTAGAAATTTGCACTGAATAATGAGTTGCATGAAGGAAAATAGAATATCTTGAACTTTGAATATATTATTAGAGTCAATCTTTTCTTGGATTATCTTTCTTGGATGCTTTGATCTATCACTGCAAAAGATCTAAAAGGTATTAATTATTCTTTTCCAAGTCATGATGCTCACATTCATATGCTAGAACAAACACACACTCCTTGCTGTAATTTAGAGCATGATCGGAGGGAAGTTTGCTCAGTTAGAAGTCAGTCTCGATGAGTTCACTGGGCTCTATCCAACATCACATGAGCGGACATCTGCTCACACAACAGGACTTCCCCTTTCTCTCATTCCCCCTCCTGCATCATCACACATCCCCATGTGCCCCCCACATCTGGGATTGAACTCAACAGCCCTTCAAAGAGAGGGCACCTTCAACCAGGGATGTCTGCCATGGGGAAATCCAGCCCACTTAGGGCTTGACAGATCTTCCCTGAGCCCCTGACCCAACTTGTGCGGATTCCACACAGCAGCAGGGTCTCTGTGCACAAGTCTCTCCCGGGAGGGAAAAGGAATCACTTGCCCACCACATGGCAATGGCAACAGCAGTAGCAGAAGACTGCGGGCTGGCTGGATTCCACCTGTGTTAAGTCTCGCGGACAAGCAAGCCAGAGTCCTGGGAGCCAAGCCACCAAAACCTCAGTCGGCTTGGCCCTCCAGAAGGATACCCCTGCGTCTCTACCTTCAACTAGAGGAGCATCTTCTGACAACCCTTCAAATAGAAGACAGTCCTCTGTAAAGTAGTACATATATGGCCACCCTAGATATGTAACTGGAACTTTCATTGCAGAGGAAAACACCGCCACTTGAGGCAACAGCAGCAGGAAGGCAGGAAAAAAAACACCCAGCCCCTGTCAAACACTCCGACCGATTCTCTCACTTGTTTGGGACTTGTGACCTACATGAGGAACTCTTAACACACTGCCAGGTTCTTTGGACACTGAGCAACCCGGCCTATCCTTTACAAAAGTGCCAAAGGTGCTGTGCCTTGTATAGAAGTCTGAAATATGCACACTATAAAAGGGACATTCTTCCAAAAGGGACACATTTTCACACTTTCATTAATGGGGGAAAGAACACAATTTAGGGGCTCCTGCTTGGAATAACATGCATTTTTCTATTAAAACAACAACACATAGGCTCACATTCGTGACGGAGGATGAATCAAAACTAGCATTGTGGTGGGAAAAGGAAACCCTTGATGAGCTAAAAAATATATATATCACCCATTTGCCCATTCCTATCCCCGAACCTCCTGACTATATTGTTGGGGGACATAGAGGACTTTGGCTGGAGGGCAAATCCATGAAGACCACCTCTTCCCCATTCAGCCAAAAGGAAAAAGCCACCAGATGCAAAGCCTGCTGAGAGAAGGGACCCTTCCATCAGCGGGAGGCTTTTGCTGGATCCAAGCCAGTAGGTTTAAGCACACTGAACTGTGTTTGCGGCCTATGCTTCAACAATGCTTATGCAGGCAAAACGCATCCGTGTGAATAATATGGATTCCAAATTTCTGCAGATTTTCTCATTACTTACAGTACGCCTAAGGGGGAAATTCATAACATTGATGGATAATAGAGAAATAAACCTGAGAGCTGTAGACTTCATCTTTCTCCAAGGTCAGACTTCTATTGATCAGAATATATTTGTGAAATCGGGACCGTTTCTAACAGGGCACCGCTCCTCCTGTCAACAATATTAGCTCTCGGCATAATTTTCATTCCAAAAGGAACCATTCCAGGTGGCACATTATTATGAGCCTTTAGCTGTCAGGTAGCTAACTGCACTGGCTCTAGTTAACTCGGATCTGAATGGCATTCTGGCAGATCTGGCAAGTGACTGACATTCCATAAGTCAGACCTGGCTGCCCCAGCTGGAAGAAATGTGATTAGTCTCGAGTTGACAGCTGTCTTCATCAAGGTGCCAGCTGGTGACAGGAAAAATATGGACTTGGGCAAACAATAAGGAAGAGGGGGAGATCCTATACGAGTGTGCTTTCTGGCCAGCATTAGAGTTTAAGATCCTTCTCTTATTGAGGCCATAGATTAAGGCGGCTACAAAAACTGAAAACAAGATGCTACACATTTCCCTTGTAAATACTTGCATGCACTTGTAACCTTTATTATTAGAGCACTCATGCCAGCAACACTTCATTTAAATTATGCTCTCTCTCTCTCTCTCTCTCTCTCTCTCTCTCTCTCTCTCTCTCTCTCTCTCTCTCTCTCACTCACTCTTGCTATCTCTCTCACACGTATACACATACACACACACTCAAGCCCGTGGACAATCCAGAGCTACAAAACTACCTGAGCCTCAGAATTTTTGAATGTCAGCTAAAAGAGCCCCCTCTCTCCCATTCTGTGTCCATGTTGGCCATTGTAGAGGGCAAGGAAACATGCATTGCAGATGGATCAGTCTATTTCTGGTCCATGACAGTTTCACATTCGTCTGTTCGCAAGTCTGTTCCATCCCATTTCGATATTCATCTGCAGATGATGTACACATCCTTACAAATGTGGAGTAAAAAGCAGGAAAGAACACTATGAAAGCAGTATCTGTCCTAAAAGTTATCAGTGCACTTTAATATTGCTATAAAGCAAGTGCATATCAAGCCCTGGTTTAAAAATGACTAATCAGCACAAAATTCGTATTGAAATAGTATTTCAACACATATTTTTGAACAAATTTACTTACACAAAAGATGCATTTTAATAATTTAATAATGTGATTATCCGTATTCTCTGCATTTAATTTCTTTCTTTCTGACCTCTTTATGATTCTTCCCAGTTCTGTCTGCATTTCACAGGTGTCCACTCATTGACAGAATTGGATTTTTTTTTGTCTATTTTCTATTTTTATCCCAAATTTGTGCACTTGCATAAATTCACACTTGGCAAATTTGCACTTTCGAAAATGCACAACTACCCCCAAAATATGCAAATCCCCCATAAATGATCATTTGCACATTTAGCCTATGGGGAAGATATAAAGGTAAGGACAAGCGGTTCTGCGGCCTGCTCCTACTGGATTTAGCACAGACCCAAACCAAGACATTGGAGGCTCACCATGTGAGGTAGGAGACTTTAATCTGACTAATGGTGGGGATGTTACATGGGAAGAATAACTAAAAGAATATCATAAAAGCATGCATAGAATAGAACCCAGTAAGGACTAAAACAATAAAACTTAACTGTGTCTAAATACTCACGCCGGACCTGCCCTCCCCCAACGTAGCTCTTCCTCTGCCTCTTTGCCAAAAAACAGACACACCAGAGTTGGAGGTGGGCCTCAACTTATACTCCTTTTCCCTCTCAGTTCCCTCTGAACACCATTTTTGACTGGTGATCTTTTATTTTACATATCTTTCTATGACTAAATTTTCCATGACTGGGATTTTGGAGGTTTAGCAATTTAGGGGCTTAGCAAATTAGGGGTTCTAGAAAATTACGCAGCAAAACCCAGATCGTTTACTTCAGAGGGGTGAAGAAGGAAAGAATAAATTACAGTGAGTGGCAAAATACAAAAACCTGATGTCTACACAGGCTATTGCGAAATGGTGGGAAAGCACTGAAATGGGGGTGGGGGAAGCAGAGAGTGCCCCACTCCTTAACTGAGGTCACAGTCAGGTGAAAGAAACATCCCTGGGCACACTTATCATGCCAGATTTAATCCGGAGGAATGAGGCACACAGCAACTCAACCACATGGGAACCACATTAAGGAAAAACAACAGACTAAGGCCATAGCTAGACCTAAGGTTTATCCCTGGATCATCCAGGGGTCAAACCTGTTCATCTAGGTGACACACAGAGGATCCAGTGCTCAGGCAGGGGTGAACCCTGGATGATCCCAGGATAAACCTTAGGTCTAGCTGTGGCCTAAAAGTACCCTGCAAAAATGCACCTTTTCCTGAAGGAATCTGTGGGGTTGCTGAGGATTGGCAACAACGCCATGGGTCACTAAGGGTCTCAAAGTGTTCCCCCTCCACACTAGATCACTCATGACGATTGGCCTACAGTAAAGACCAGTTTTAATCTGGCAGCAATCACTTGCTGCCTCCTAATTGGAATTGATAATAAGGATGACATCCATGCATCGTTAAAATGACATATTAAGAGTCAGACCTGAAATTAACAGGGTTAAAATGGTTTGCTTTCTATATTTTCTACACACACACACACACACACACACACACCAACTGAATTATAAAAGGGGAGAATGCTTCCAATTTCAAGATACTTTGTCAGGGTATCTATTGGAAATCCATGCTTGCATGGGCACCCTTTGGGGGGGGGGGGCAATCATTCATACGTTCAGTATTGCTCATTGGCCTTTGGGGCGATATGTATCATGTTTTAAATTAAAAACAGATGCTGAAGGAAGAGCATCCTAGGAGAGGAAATGCTTTTTGATCCAGCGTGAGCTGCCTTTGCTCAGTAGTCGAAACACGGCATCAATATTTAGTATGAGTTGTGGTTGGGAGGAACTTTTATCTTATTGAACCTGTCTTGGTTTGGATAGGTTATATCGATACATAAATAAAAGATCTGGAAGAGAGACAACATGCCTTCTGTACCTGCACAGCGGTCCATAAAAGCAAAAAGCAAATCGGAAAGAATGAAGAGCAACTACATTCAAACACCGCCACAACATCTCAGAGTGGCTCTGTTGTGAGTTTACTTTTCTTGACTTGTGTCGATAAATTGGCCAAACTATGGTCAAAGCACAAGGGGCTCTGTCAGTATTCCTGAAGGCTGCCTGTGAATCACTGGGAGAATGATTGGAAGATACCCGCTTATGGCAAGGCACTGCCAGTCTCAACCATTCCATGCATGAAACTACAAGCGGTGCTTAGAAGAGCACTGGAGTTGGAGGCAGAAATAGTATGGAGGCAAGAAGCCACCTTAGAAATAGGGTTTCCTGCCAGAGCAATCAGCAGTGCGGTTCAGGGCCAAAGCCCAGGGCTCAGCATTTCAATGTGTTTTACAGTCCAATCCTTGCATGCTTACTCAGAAGTAGGGGTGGGTGAGAATTTTATTTCAGTTTCCTTTGATAAGAATTTACCAACATTCACAGTCTTCTCCATATTGTGGGTTCAGGGGGAGGGGGGAAGAGAACTTCAGATTTAGATTTTTTTAAAAAAAAATCAAACATGGGTGAAATCAAAAGTGACACATTTTTCCATTCAAGCCCAGAACTTTGCTCATAAACTTCTGACTTTGAATCCCCAAGTGTTCAACCATGTTAGCACTGAATTAGGATGGCCCCCTCTTTCTTTCTGACTCTCTCCTAATCTTTAATAGCTACGTGGCTGGCAAGTACATCACAGTCCTCTCCATACTGGGAATAGCTGTACCTATTTTAATTTGATGCAGAGGGTGGGAATTTCATTTTCGGTAAGAATTTTAGTAAGAATTTTTGTGAACCGCCCAGAGAGCTCCAGCTATTGGGCAGTGTAGAAATGCAATAAATAAATAAATAAATAAATAAATAAATAAATTTGCATTATTCTCTATATATTTGGGAAAGAAAGAACTTGAGTTTTTTTTAAAAAAAAACTGAATGAGGAAGAAAGTAAAATTGACAGATTCATACATTTGCTGTGTTGAATGGTACTTACTCCCTACTAAGTATGTTTAAGACATTTGGGGTTTTTAAAAAAAGTGAAAGAAAGAAAAAAAACTTAGCCAGATTAGAAGTAGATAACGCAGGCGGGTGTGATGTGCAGGAGTTGGACTGAGTACTATTACTAACCATCTTTCTTCTAATGCCAATTTTTTGAGTCCCTAAATGAAAATAGAAAGACTCAGTTCTGATACAGAGATCAGAATGGGACCAACAGTGCAATCCAATTCAAGTTTACTCAGAAGCAAATCCCACAGAGTTCAATGAGACTTCCAAGTGTGTGTGCTTAGATTGGCAGTTTAGGCAAACAAGTCTTCTTGTTTGCCTAACCAAAAGTGGATGTTACTGACTCCTGGCACATTGTGCAGCTCTTCCTAACGATGATCCGTAAGGGTGCACACATCAGTCACTGAGTACTCTTTGTCCAAAAGAAGTTGAAGACGATGCTAAACGAAGAGCCATAGCTGTTACTAAAAGGGCTGCGAGAAGGAAGTCACCCTGGGCAAGGAACAGAGAACTTCATGTTCAGTTCCTAACATTAGCTCATCACCCCCGAAGGAATAAAGGGGGGAATTACTTGATATAATGAAGACTGACAGCCTTGAAGTCTGAGGCTAACGAAATCTTCCCAGATATCCTCACAGCACGAATCGTGGCAAAATTTCCACTGCAGCAAATCTTAAGAGTAGTTAGTAAAGCACGTTATTGAGACAGAAGAAACGGCGTTGTGCTGGCCATCCAACATGACTGCATCATGCATTGTAAGCTATCTTGCTCCCCTCCCTGTTGGTCTCTAGGGGAACATGCAGAAAATCACCAAGGGTTAGAAGAAGGCAATAATAATAATAATAATAATAATAATAATAATAATAATAATGAAGGATGGCTGAACTTAAGTCCTCTAAATGTTGTGTTCAGTTTTGTTTCTCCTTCTTGCCCTGCGAATTATCTACAAATATAGGAGGCAATGCACATTTTATTTTTATTTTTGACATTTTGAGGATTTGGCATGAATAATTATTTTTAGAAGCTGGTCCGTGCTTCAATTATAGGAGAGGGATTGGACAAAAGGCTGAACTTGTGTTATAAACATTTCCTGTCATTCTGCATTGATTTCTGTTGAAGTGTGTATATGGTCAACCTCTCCTTATCTCATGGAGAGCCTGCCCTTGTCAAGTGTAGGGATTATGCAAGACAAGTTTGTGCCGATGACAAGATGCTGAGGTGAGAAGGTATTCAGTAGACGTTGTAGTCAAGGTGAGAATCAGGCACAGCTTTTTAATACAAGGTCTTTTGTGCCTCCACTTCATCCGTCTTCATAAGAATGGCATCGTTTAGAAATATGTATAAAATTCTCCCTCCAGCTCCCATTAATAACTGTGGCTTTGAAAAAGAAGGCAAGGTCAAATCTCTGACCTTGTCCTATTGTCAGGAAGCAACCAGTTAGAGAAGAAACCTGCTGTGTTGTATCTTTTTTCTGTTTTGTTTTATCTCTCCTTCCCCTGTGTGTGCATGCACACACACTCACACATGTGATGAGAAAAATACACAACAAGCACTTGGGAATGTGAACAGTAAAATGAGAAAGGAAGAAAGAGGATGGGGAGAAAATGATAGGGGAAAATAAAGACCACTATAATAAAAAAATATAACATGGAGAAAGAGGAAGATAAGTTTACTCAATCATGAAATGTGTACTTCTTCGGAACAACAGGAAACTGCCAGACAGCAGCTCTGATTGTTTGTTCTCCTTGCCCAATACGGTCTACTCTGTGTATACAGCAGGGGTAGCCCGAGACATTTTGCTGCCTGAGGCAAAGTGGGCTTCCCCTCATTCCACAGTTAGGCACTTGCTGAACATGCAGCTGAATCTTACTTCAACACTGGCAATGGGACAGCACACTCCACTGTACCTGAGGGCAGCAGGCTAGGCAGGTCACAGGTCTAGCCATGTTGGCCCCATTCAGAAGACACCTTAAACCACAGCTTTAACCACACTGAATAAGGCTTTTTGCCTTATTCACCCAGGTTAAAGCCATGGTTTAAGGTGTTTTCTGAACATGGCCGTTATGTCATCTCAGCACCTCACCACTGCTCCCCAACGCCAGCAATTGCTGCCTGAGGTGGCCGCATCATTCTGCCTAATGATAGGGCTAGCTTTGCTGACTGACAAGCAGCAATTCAGTATCTCAGACAGAGGTCTTCCCCATCAAATTGCTATCTATTCCTTTTGACTGGAAAGGCCAGGAGTTGAACCTGCAAAATTCCTACATCAGGGATGAGGAAGCTCTGTCCTGTAGCCTAATCCAGCCCATGGAGGTTTCCCACCTGGCCCATGGAGCCTCCTTGGATTCCTCCAGGGGATACAGCTTGGACCACTCTCCCAAAACTATCTCCCACTCCAGTTCTACATGCAAAGTAGGTGCTCTGCTACTGAGCTGTGATCTTTTTTCTTCTGTGTGTGCACGTGAAAAAAATCCTTTTTGCTCAAACAATTTAACCATTACTACTATTACTATTATCATTATCATCACCATCATCATCTGCACTGACAGTGTGTTACATTCCAAGAAGCAGGTACATAATTTAAGATAATATGTACATCAGAAAATATTAAAGAGCTTTCCATTGCAAAGTTTATGTGTTTGATGACTTCCTCCAAAAGGAAGTAACAATTAGCCATTTCCAGCACATAGGAACAAAATAAGCATTAACTGTATGACACCTCCAACAATTAGACAATTTAACCTTAAAAGACACTAAAAATTTAAACATATCTTTAAAAAAAGGGAAAGGGGAAAAAAGCACCATTGAAAAGATCCATGTTCCATTTTCCCAGCATAAGACTGCTTTCTCAGGTCCCTCCCTGAGAGCAATTTTGTCAGCCTAGCTATTTAAATTTTCTGCTGACATTTAGCCAATCCAGTAAGAAGGTTGCCAGAAGCTAAATGATCAGACTCATCTGGTTCACTATAGATTAATCAGTCAATTAAAGCTCGCTGGACAAAATGTCATGCAAGCAAAACAGCTGTTTTTGATCACTTCAAAATAACTCATAGACTAGAAACGTCCCCATATGAACAGGTGACAAAGTGTGATTCAAGAGAATTAAAAAGCACCAATGGACTCTTGGTCCTGAATCAATTTTAAGGGGACTGAACACCCCCTCCATCTTGCAGACAAGTGGAATCTTACACCATAGCCACAAGCATTCCTTAATGACTTAATTGCAGATACAACACTGCTGTAATTGAATCAAGTATGGAAAAAAGTGGGCCTTAAACTCCCGAGAGCCTTCCAGCTTTCTGTGTAACAAATCCCATGTCTGCAGAGCATGAAATGGGAAAACAATGCTGCCTCCTGGAAATCATTATTATGTGTTGATAACCTTAACACAAACAAAACAAAATCTATGTGTATAAATGTTCCATATCACTAAATCTTTTCTGACCACTGACCTTTTGATTTACTGCCATCATGATGATGATGATGATGATGACAATGTTTTATGTACACAAGATCTCAGCTTAAACCAATAGCTGACTTATAATCACTTTGGCTTGCACACTCACTAGCCATGGCTTGTTCATCATGGTTTTGGCCTGACCTTCCACCCACAACGTTCCCTTAATCTACAATCAGGTTTCACTCATTGCTGTTTGTTAACATTCTTCTCCTGTATTGTTTCCAAAAGAAGAAACACCACTTGTACATCCTAGCAGGATACATATGGTGATGTTCAGCAGCTGCCAGAAGTACTACTGTTGCTACTGCGGCGGTGGCGGCTCTTACTTTCACAGTATGAAGTCTGAATCATGTAGCTTATCTCTATAATATCCTCCTATCTTCTTACAAGATGTTTCAGCCAGTATATTCACATCACATTTTCTCTACATGTCCATTGAACACTAAACACATGGGAGGGGGCAGAAAGATTGTAGAAGTAGTCTTTGCTCCTAATGTCCTGCTGGAGCTGTGCATAGAGCCCTACAGGCATATATCCAACATAAGTCTCATTGACTTCAATTAGAAGTAGCCAATGTTACTCCTACCTAGAGTAGACCCATTGAAATGAATGGGACTTCAACTGAAGTCCTATTCATATCAATGGGTCTACTCTAAATAGGAATAGCATTGGCTACTACACAATGGGTCCACTCTAAGTATGACTAGAGGGAGAGGGCCTTCTCCATGGTGGCCCCCCAATTATGGAACGATCTCCCTGATGAGGCCTGCCTGGCGCCAACATTGTTATCTTTTTGGCGCCCGGTCAAGACTCATCCAGCTACTCCATCCAGACACCAGTCTAGGAAATGCACAGCTGCACCTGATAATAATAATAATAATTGCATTTCTATAGTGCCCCATAGTGTGGTTAAAACAAAGAAGAGATTGCAAGGAGATCCAAACTGGGAGGATGGGCATTAAAACCAATGTAAGCCTATGCGGCAGGGCCTTGCTATTTACTGTTTTACTCTGTACAGCACCATGTGCATTGATGGTGCTATATAAATAAATTATAATAATAATAATAACAATGTAAGCAAGTATAAAGTGGTCACATTGAGGCAAAAAAACAGGATACAAGCTGGTGTTGGCTGACCAATAAAGAGAACTTCAGGTTGTAGTGGAAAATTCGAGGAAACTGTTCACCCCAAGTATGGCTACTGAGAAAAGGATAAATTCCATATTGGGCATAATTAGACAAGGAATTGAAAATAAATTGAAAATAAAACTGCAATATCATACTACCCTTATACAGATCTATGGTGCAATCACCATTAGAATACAGTATACCGTTCTGGTCGCCACACCTCAAAAAGGATATTGCAGAGCTAGAAAATGTACAGAAGGTGGCAACCAAAATGATCAAGGTGCTGGAGCAACTCCCCTATGAGGATAAGTTACAATATGTGAGAAAATGTAGCTTAGAAAAAGGCACAGGAAACATGGTAAAGGTGTACAAAATTATGTATAGTGTGGAGAAAGTAAATAGGGAGGTTTTCTCCTACTGTCATAATGCTAGAACTCAGGGACATCCCATTGGTTGAAGATTCATAACAGATCAAAAGAAGCATTTATTCAAACAGTGCATAGTGGAACTATGGAATTCACTACTTCAAGGTATGGTGATGGACACCAACTTGGACACCTTTAACAGGGGATTAGACACATTCAGGGAGGATAAAGCTAGCAATGTCTACTAGTCATGGTGGCTATATATCACCTCCAGTGTTAGTGTCTGTGTGCCTTTGTATACCAGTTGCTGGAGAACACAGCAGGAGGCTGCTGTTTTTTGTAGGCTTCCCACAGGCAACTGGTTTGCCACAGTGGGACAATAACCCTGGACTAGATAGACCTCTGGTCTGATTCAACATGGCTCTTCTTACGTACTTATTGTCTCAAGTATTCTAGGTTCCAACTTTTTTCATGACTTTAGAAACCAAAGATAACCCAAGGCATAGTATTGTGTTATTGTTAGGATAATGATATAAATGTAAGGAGGCAATAATATTTGTTCAAATTTCACTAAAGACCTCCCATAAACAATTACTTGTGATATTTAACATATGCAGTTAGCATATACATGAATGCTAAAAAGTCAAAAAAAAAATCCCACTCAGTTGACAGGTCTTTGATATAGATGGATGGATGGATGGATGGATGGAGAGATGGGGGGGGAATCTGCACGTCGTACCAAGACTGCTTCTAAGCGACCCCAGTGCGACGTGAAAGCGATCGTGTAACTTGCCTTTGGAAGAGCCGAAGAGCCGGCATCCTTGCCACCACCGCCACCACCCACAGACCTCCTCGCCGGCTGGGACGGAGAGCTCGGGGGAAGAAGGCGGGGTGGAGAGCTTCTTCCGCTCTCCACCCCGCCTTCTTCAGCCGACCTCTCCTCGCCGGCCGGCAAGGAGGTCTGTGGGTGGTGGCGGTGGCAGCAAGGATGCCAGCTCTTCGGCTCTTCCAAAGGCAAGTTACACGATCGCTTTCACGTCGCACTGGGGTCGCTTAGAAGCAGTCTCGGTACGACATGCAGATTCCCCCAGAGAGAGAGAGAGAGATTACTACAAAGCCAGAAAAGATAGAAAGGAAGGAAGAAAACGCCATAATTATGAAAAGAATGGGAAAGTAATGTAAAAGCAGTGTTCCCATTTCAGGAAACAATTCTCTTGGATTTTCAATAAAACACCTTTTTATCTGATTCTAGCATGAGAAAATGAGAGAATCAGATATCTGTTCAAGAGCAGGAAATGTCAAGCAAAGAGAAAGTTTAGATACAATGGCTGTATTAGCTACTATTTCTGATACTAGGAGGCTGAAAGACAAAACAGGCCTCTGTTGTTCAGGACTGCTCTCCCCCTGAAGCCAAAAGGAGAGTTTCATCTAGTTTGCATGGACTTTCGATAAGAAACCACGCTGGTTTTTTATTTCTTGCTGGAAAGTGAAATGTGATGCAGCTTAAACAATAACTGCATTGCTTTCCTACTGAACTGGTATCTCAAAAGTGTTTTCTTCTTGCATTACCGTTCCCTATATTCAAATATAAGAAAAGTATCCCATACTAGCACTGTGCCAAATATGTCGATCTATTTATTTTCCACCATCCGTTAAGGGTAGGGACAAAATTGCATCCAAAAAATGTGGGAGGGGGGAATCTCAGAGAAATGTCTCAGTGGGAAGGGCTTCAGAGCTGAGTGTGTGTGTGTGTGTGTGTTGTGCTCTTTATTCTACAATAATTCTACAACTTCTATTAACCGGTTCCATCTTTGCAACCTCTCTGGCTTCTTGTGTTTCCTGGAAAGCCGTCTAGGGGACTTAACCATGTCAACAGCTGCCTGCTGAAAGCTGAGCAAGAAGTTATCATTGCTGTTGTTCCTCTTGTTAAAAGGACTTTTAGCAACAACAAAACAAAAATAAGAATGCCTCCTTCTTCTTTCAGGTACTCAGCAGGCAGCAGCACTGGAAAACCCTGAGGGAGGAAGTCCTGGTTAAGTCATCGTTCTAGGAGGCTTTCCAGGAAGTATAGGAAGCCCGAAAGAAAAAGATAACAGTTGTAAAATAAAGATTATACACACACACACCTTCAGCCACTTCCTTTCAATAAGGAACTAAAACTGTATTAATTTCTACATTGCTGCTCCGTTTTATCCTGGTTGTGTTTTTATATTTCATTTTATACTATACTTTTATAGTGTTTGTTTCATATTTTTCATTGTTTTATTTATTTATTTTTTGAACTGCCCAGAGAGCTTCGGCTATTGGGAAGTATAAAAATGCAACAAATAAATAAAGCTCTGGACACTGAGAAATTTCTCCAAAATTTCTCTGAAATTGTCATAATCCCCATGAAAGATGAAGAAAAGCAACTGCTTCTTTCACAGAGAAATGAAGAGGTTGCGAAAGGGCAGGTGATGTGTTGGCACATCACTAATCTAACACCATTGCAGTATTGTTTAGATAGGCAGAAATACAGATATTTGTATCTCTTTATTTGATACAGTTGTAATTTATCTTCCATGACACTTTCCTAGCTGGTGGGCAAAAGTGTGCTATGTTAGAAATATCTAGGTTCCAGCTATGAGCCATCACAGCTTCATTGTCTGCTTTAAAGATGGGGTTGGCTTAAAGCAATTAGGTTGACTTTCCTAAATTGAGTGTTTTATGATTATGTAAATTTTAACTGATAGACATGTATGGCAATGTCCAACCTTGTTGCTTTATGAACACATTCAAGGAACCAGAGCTGCATTCACTGAAGGGGTCCTTTCATGGGTGCAACTTTCCTTCTGTAAAAAGAATCATAGAATAGCAGAGTTGGAAGGGGCCTACAAGGCCATCGAGTCCAACCCCCTGCTCAATGCAGGAATCTACCCTAAAGCATCTCTGACAGATGGTTGTCCAGCTGCCTCTTGAATGCCTCTAGTGTGGGAGAACCCACAACCTCCCTAGGTAACTGGTTCCATTGTCGTACTGCTCTAACAGACAGGAAGTTTTTCCTGATGTCCAGCTGGAATCTGGTTTCCTGTAACTTGAGCCCATTATTCCATGTCCTGTACTCTGGGATGATTGAGAAGAGATGGAAGGAGGGAATCTAGAAGTCATAAAACTCACAATTTCAAGACTTCTGTGTTCATCATCACATAGTGTCATTGCCCAGTATTACTATTTTCCAGTCAACTCGAAGCAGACTTGATGACAGACTTAGGCTGTAGTCTTACCTGAAATTAAGTACCGTCAAGCTCAATGGCGCTGACATCTAAGCAGATGTGCATAGGATTGTTCTGTCAAAGCAGTAAAAGTTTCCTCTGACATGCTACCAAATTGGTACTGGACTTTTCACATATAAAACAGCCAGGGCTTACCTGCATAAATCAAGACAAGATGCTCCCCAAGGGTGGAGAGATTTACCCAGCCCACAATGCTGATCAAGTGTTGCTAATTCCAAATGGCAGCTCCACTCAGCTGAAAGACTGAAATGCAGACTTGTTTTTAAGGTCAATGTTTCTGGCTATGACTTCAAACCCTTTAAGGATATAGTCAGAGGGCAATGTGTAGCTGAGGCAAAATTACACCTGCCCACCTGTGTGTACATATTGGGAGGTGTCTGATTATTGCTGCTTCCGTCTAGTGAAAGTGCCTTTTCCAACCATTTGAAGACTTACTTGGCTAGATCCTGTGGGAAGAGAACAAGACAATTCAAAGAGGAAAACAAATAAGGTTGAATGCTATCCAAGTCATGATTAAGGGAATTTAAAGTCTAGGAAGAAGAAAACCATACAGCTGGAATATTTATTTATTTATTGCATTTTTATACTGCCCAATAGCCGAAGCTCCCTGGGCAGTTCACATTGATTCCATTGACCTCTGTATGAATTTTGCTACTGAATTAATTGCAAACAGAATTGTTATTATGATTGCAGTCCTGGAGCTTGGCTGTATCAGAAACCTATAAAAAGGAGTAAAACTGGTGTCTATTATAGCTCATCCAGTGTAACCTCTCACTGACAAAGAATACAGGAATACACTGACTTGGGTCAGATGTGTCATATCGATATGATCCCATCATGGTGATTCTATATCCTTCTTGTGCATTTATACCTCATAGCACACACAATGACATCTGTTGTGGTATTTTGGATAATACAGAATAAAAAGTGAGAAATAGGCTAGAAAAGTGGTATACAGAATGCGTAATATGTCCCAACATTTATCAGTGCACTTCAATATTACATAATTCTAAGTTGGGAGTTAGTTGGTCATCCCTTTTTGACTACCTTCCCATTGACTGATTCTCATGAAACACACTTAAATGGAAAACTCTTGACATACGGATTCCACAAATAACAACTGTTTACACTATAATCAAAGTTGGGAGTATATTTATGTCCATAAACTTTCTTTTTTAAAAAAAAAAGAATTAGGCTATCTTCTATAATAATGTACTATAAAGATTTATTTTAATATCAAAACATGTCAAGTATAATTAAACAAAGATAATTAATTACAAATTGGAGAAAAATGAATTGTGAACACACAAAAAGTCCCTGTGCACTTTTATAAATATAGGTGCAGGCCAAAGTACTATAATATGCCAGTAACATACAGTCTGTAACCAATCATGAAGGGATTAAGAGACCCCTACTGTTAAAAGTAACCCAGTCAAAGTTTAGTTATTGCTCAGAAAGGAAGTCTTCAGCTGTTAAATTTAACAAAATAACATTTAAAAGTCTCTGTACACCTTTAGTTAAACCTTTCATTAGATTTGATTTTTTTCCCATGAACTGTGTTCATGGAAAACCAACTGGTACCAATAAAAAGCACTTCATGTAGATCTAGCCTTGGAATCCATTGGGCACATAAACGTACTAGGCTAAACAGTAATTACTGATTTCATAATTCTAGATATTTTTTTCTACAGAGGATCTTGATCAGTCTGACAATGGAATCTAACCTCTATAACTATAGTTGCCATTTCACTATTTGAATAGGATCACAGAGTCCCTATCACTTTCATCATTCTAACCAGCCAATATGGGAGACAATTAGTATTTCTATTTTAGCGACAGGGTTGTAAGACTGAGAGAAAGTGACCTGCCCAAGTGTTCAGACATAGGCTTGGACTCAGAACTAAATTCAACATTTTGTTGCTGTACCAGGATTCTGAGTAGCAAGTATTAACAATAGGTCCTTTCCACTTTGTTCTAAGCTTGTCTATTTGTTATTTGTGCTTCATCCTCTCTCACCTGTGTATCCTCCCCAAGTCCCCACTTGTGTGCTTGAGGACAATGTGATGTAGTCCAGTGTGTTTCAATGCACAAAAGCACCATTCCCTGTCTAGGTCATATACATCCCTGGCAGTATGCTGTGATGGGTTGCAGAATTAGTTGGAATCTTACCCTCCATTGTGGCTGTGGAAACAAAATGGAAGGAGGAGATGGAGGACAATCCCCACGACTGCCCGTTGACTTCAGTGGCAGTGTTTCTATCAAGATCTCTTGCAGGTGTAACTTTTTGCGATTGAATGTAGGAATGAGCCTGAGCAAGTGTAGGATTCCTTCTAAGCGTTGTTCCTTCCCCAAATTACATTCAATTCTCCCCTTGCACCAGCAGAGTCCTTCCATCACATGGGTTATACTGGCAATAGTTTTCCATTATGCAAGGCTCTAAGAACGTTGCTGTGCTAGCATGATTCCCATCCACCACCCACCACACATGTAGAATATTGACTTATGCCAGCGTAAGGGGAGTTAGGAAAAGGTATGTGCCCCTCAATATCAGTCCCTTATGCCATGTAGAGATAATATATGTAGACTATTATGTGGGGGTGATATATGGATTTGAGGGATAATGTACATGAAGCATTTTTTGGACACTCTGTAGTGTTACATTAAAGATTTATTAAAGCACTAATAAATGAAAATGATATCTTTTCTGGAAAGGGCCTTGTTTCGAGAGAGGCCCTACATCTGTAAGGAGAATGATACATTAAAACTATACACCAGCCTTTCCCAGTCTGGTACCCACCAGTTGTGTCTGTCCTCTCCAACTTGGAACAAGGCAACTAGAGGTACTGAAACCAGAAAGGTATGTACAAGAAAGGAGGGTCAATGCAAGACACCCATCGGGGAAGTTTGATCATGTCCAATCAGTTCAGGTCAAGTGGGATCAAGTCCGATTGCATCAGGTTCGCTCAAGTGCGTTCAAGCCCCATGGTGTCAGGTCTAGTGTGTTGAATAGCACGGCAAGTGTAGACCAGGAAGGAACTTTCAAGACCTTGGCCAGCTCCAGGTTAGCGAAGACTTTATCGAGGTGAGCTGTTGACTCAGGAAGAGTCAAAGACTTTTTTGAAACCTTATAAATGTCAGTAGCTCAAGGCCTGCAGTTAGCTCCACCCCTTATTTCTTAAAGGGATGCTGCCTGATTTGTAGCTGCTAGCTTCTACAGGGTGGGAATTCCTTATAGAATTCCATATAAGCTTCTTTTGCTGACATTTAAAGCATGCCATGGTCTTGCGCCTTCTTATCTCTCCTCTCTCCTTTCATTCTACCACCCCCCTTGTAACCTTCATTCTTCAAATGCTATGTTGCTCTCCCACCCAAGAGTTTCTATCTCTCTTGCCCAGCTTCACCCGTTCTCTTTGGCTGCCCTGTTTGCTTGGAATGCTCTTCCAGAGAATCTATGAACTATGAGTTCCATCTAGCCTGATTTACTATTCTCATTGCTATGATTATTCCTTTATTTCTGTTTTGTGTAACCCCTTCCCCCCTTCATATGTTTTAATGTGATTTTAGACTGTAAGCCTCTAGGCAAGATATTGCTGTTTTATTTGTATATTCTGTACAGCACCAAGTACATTGTTGGTGCTAAATAAATAATAGTGGGGGTGGTGAAGGTTGTAATGGGGAAGAGTCCTCTGTATCTGAGGAGTCAGGTAAAGGCCTAGCAAGAGTAGGACTCTCCTCTGCCTCTGTGTCCTCTTCAAAACCAGAGGATAGGCCAAGGCTGGGGAACATGACACCCTCAGACTACGACTCCCAACACGTCAGGAAGATAATGAGCATTGTAGTCCAAGATATCTGGAAACCATCAGGTTGGGGAAAGTTCCTGTAAACTCTTGGATAGCAGAGCCTCAGACACATCACTTTCTTATGCTTAAAAAAATCAATACTTTGTCTCATTTCATCTGCATTTGAGTCATACACCCTTATTTTTTTTCCTCGGGTCCAAAAATATTGACGCTAACCTCCTTATGTTCCCCACAGTGGTTGCCTAGAGGAAAATGTGTCATAAAATTGACATGTATGATAGGCTAGTTTAATGTATCTCACCAGTGTCCTGCTGGGTTCCTGACCGAGAAATTCCACTGTCAGATTCCTCAGTGACATGTCATGATTGCATACAATGGCTCCCCACCACAACTTTGAACGGCTGCCAGAAATGTCAGCAGCGGACGTCTTATCGAGCTCAGCAACAGAGTGGAAAGGTACAAGAGCACTGATAACTCTGTTGCCAATAGATGGATATCACTGTGGCTCCACTTTCTCCATGGCAACCTTCAGAGATACATATCTAACTTGTTTGGTTGACATACTGACACAGTTTTTCTCCTTTAAAAGGTGGGAGGGGCACAGATTTCTCTTTTTTTTTTCCCCATACCTCTTTTTATTATTGTCACTAAAGAATGATGAAACAGCACTACACTGCTTAACCAGCAACCAAAGATGTGTTCACCAATTTGAGACTTGAAGAATAATGTTTATTCTAATAAGACCTCCAGCAGATCCTGATGAAAGGCATGCTATTGGCACTGTACATCAAGCCACAATAAGAACCTTTTGGGGGTGTATGAAAGGGATGTGCCTTTATTTCTGTAAAGTTTTCCTTCTGCTCCACCCTGTGGTCTTGGATTATCATGGTGATTGCCACTGGCAGTGAAATTTTGTACATGTCCACTCAGAAGTAAGTCTCATTGAGTTCAATGGGACTTAATCCCAGGTAAGTGTTTTTATAATTATCACCGGAATGTCTTGCAGATCTTTGCTTTTAGGAATAACAAGCAGATGTAAATTAGATGTGCAATGGAATATATATCTTATGGTGGTTGCTGCCTAGCTATTTCACTGCTTCTTCACACAGCACATAGTTAAAATGTGAAATTCACTACCACAAGATACATCAATGGATACTAGTTTAGTGTCCATCGACACTAAAGTTTGGATGGCTTTAAAAGGGGATTGGACAAATTTATGGAGGGTAAAGCTATCAATGGCTACTAGTCTTGATGGCTACATAATATTTTCAGTATCAGAGACAGTATGCCTGTGTACACCAGACATGGGGAACATGGGCAGGAGGGTGCTATTACACTCATGTTCTACTTGTGGGTTTCCCACAGTCATCTAGTTGGCCATTCTGTGAACAGAATGCTAGACAAAATAAGTCTTCGGTCTTCTTATGTTCTTAGGCTTTCGACAGGATGCAAATTCAGCTCTGCATCTGTCAGAGAGAATAGGACAGACCAACTACAATCTCCATGTTTGAAATTTAGTCCATCAAATTACTAGAAAATTCCATTTTTGGCTTTGCTAACCATTGTCGAAACTATTAAAAATTTCAGCCATTATTAACTAACATGGCTGACCTTCTCATTTGTGCAACACCAAAGCAGAAGGAGATATATCAGTGAGAGGCTCTGATTTCATTCATCCATATGTATGAAATCAGTTCATCCTGTGAACTGGGTGACTGACTCATTAAAACTGTGGAAACCAACTTGAATTATCTGTCAATCACAATCTCTCCATTTCAGTTAATGTTAAAATATTGCTCCCTTTAGCTAGTTTTGTGCAAATGGATTCTACCCATTAGTATCCAGCATTTGTGTCAAAACCAAAGGCCAGGCTGGAAATTGTCACATGTCATCATACAATTAAAAGATACAAGTACAGATGCTGAAGAAATTTGAGAAGGACTAAAATGAGTTTGGATTTCTAAGAATCCAACCTGTTGAATCCACTGCGGACTGCCCCTCCCCCTCAGGCCACAGACTTTCAGTTTTTGTTTGTTTATTTATTTTCCCCCAAATTATGCGAAGTTATTCTCATGAAAATACACAATTTTCTCTTGGGATATATGCCATACTGGAAAATATATGTGGGGAAATGTTGAATGGAATGGGGGACAATATGCAAAATGTTACATACAAACTTAACTGATGTAAATTGTTGCAAACATTCTTACAAAATTATTCATGGTTTTTTACATATAACGGGGGTGAGGGGAATCAAATCTGTCTGTGAAGGGATAAAATAATAATAATAATAATAATAATAATAATAATAATAATAATAATAATTTTATTTCTTACCCGTCTCTTCATTTTGATCAAGGTGGGGAACAACAGCAAGTATAAAATACATAAAATACTGATTAAAAACAGTATACAAAACTTCCTTAAAAAGTCCTAAAAGCATCCTAAAAGCATACTAAAATTCCACTGGATAGGTCTGCCGGAAGAGATATAGCTTTCTTAAATGCTAAAAGACTGTTAAGTTGATGAATCTCCTCTGGCAGGCCATTCCACAGTCTGGGAGCAGCAGAAGAAAAGGTCATCTGGGTAATACCTGTCAGCCTAGTTTTGGATGCTGGAATGAACGACACTGAACAATCCACAAAACACAAAACACGTCTGGGACAGATTTCCCAAAACCCAGACATCCCTAGCCATGAGGATTGGTAAACCAAGAGTTTTTTGAGATCTGAAGACAGAGATGGTACTACAGCTTGAGAGCTACAAAATCAATAGGCTGCAGTTGAAGACACAGCTCAGGGGTGAGCCCTACCATAAGCCAGAGTGAAGCAGCCACCTCACAAAGCCAAACATCTATGGTGAGAGCCTCATCTCTATTTGCTTTTAAGAACCAATACAGCTTTTAAGAACTAATATGACTTGTCACACTTTGGTACATGAATCAATACAAGATCTCCAGAAATCTGGAGGACACCCAGCCTTGGCACATATGCAATATACATTCACAGGGGTGGGGAAGGAGAAAACAATTTCACACTCAAAGCCAAGCAATTTCTGACATTTTGGTATGTAATTACTCTACACCACCAATGTTAATACACCAGATCTACAGAGAATACTGCTTATGGATCAATGACCTGAGCATCCAAAACCCAATTTAAAGGAATGTGCCCTGCATTTATTCTTTGGATGCACATAGCTGCCCTTTGAATGCACATAACTATCTTTTCAAAAGAGCATGAAAAAGGTCAATGCACCTCTTGGGTAACTGAATAAAACTGCATAAGCCCCATGGAATGAGCGAGCACTGATGACAGCAATGATTTCACGAGATAATAAAACAATTAGCACTACCATCAAATGAAAAAGCCTGCTTGAAACCACTGGAAGGCATCTGAGTTCAAAACAATCTTTTGAACAAACTTTGCAGCAAGCCTAATGAGATGCTGTGGTGAAAGCAAGTCTTTGGTGGGAGGTGGCACCCAAAAAGGGCAAAGGGGTTGTTCATCCCACCTGTCAGTCAGCCTGCATATTTACTAGAAGGACAAGCATTCTTCATGTGCAAATTATAACTGAGTCATAAGGCTGCAATCCTAACGGTGCTAACCTAACTCTATTAAAATCAATAGGATGAACTTTAGGGAAACATGAGTTCAGGATGGGAGCGTTAATGTGAAAATACAGGTATTCTCTTTCAGAGATCTGACATGACAGCATAGACAAAGCTCCCTTTCCCTTCAAAATGCACATTGCCATTTCTGTGTCCCCCTCCCCACAGTGGCACTTATGTTATGGTCATTTTGGTGCCAGGTGATCACCATATCATTTTCCCAGGCATTTTAACAGAATTTTAAGCTCCTTGTTGTTTTTAGCTGTGCTGAGGCCATGGCTAGACCTACAGGTCTAGCGTGACAGAGGAGGGAGGATCTCATCATATGATTATCGCGAAATCTCCCCCTCTGTCTACATGTGGCATGCAATGTCCTAGGAGGAAGAGGACATCACACCCACCCTTTTGTTGGGGTTTTTTTCTTAAAGGAGAAGGAGCGCAGGAGCGCTCAATCACAAAATGAAAATATCCCGAGACCACAGAAAAAGCAGGCTAAAAGGCTATGATGAAAGGGGGGGTCATCTTTTCCTGCTCCTGGGATCCCCTGTGTGTCATGTGAATGCACAGGGATGATCCCAGGGTGATCCCCAGGATATCGGCAGGTCTAGCCATGGCCTGAGTTGATGCAATGTTTACCTGTTGCTGGCTTTATCTATGCATTTGGTTGTGTACTATGGCCATTTTCTTCTCTTTTATTTTTTATTATGATTTTTAACTTCTACTGTTAACTGTCCACCGGAACACTGTTAAATGGGAAGAATACAAATGATGTAAATCAAGAAATAAATGACTTTGCATATGCAAATGAATGGCAGCCGCATTTCCCCCTTTCTTCCCCACTGCGTTTACTGGACAGATGACATTCGAAGCTCCATCAGATGAGCATTTTATGGCATGTTCATTACTGAGCAGTCACAGATTTTTGTGGGTCCCTCTCTTGACCATCTGCATCCCACAGCCTCCCACTCCTGCTAGACTTCTTCACATGACCAAAAAATACCCCAGTAAGTCCAACTTAAAATAAAGATGGAAGTTGCTGCTATCTCCTGCTGTGTGCAGCAGAAGAAGCGAGATCAAAAAGGCCTACTGAATGGGCCATGTGCAAGTTGTTTACTTCCTCTTTCAAACACGTGGGCGGAGAAGCGACGGTAAGCAAATGTGATTTTCCCCTGTGTGATGAGTCTCTCAGTGAACAGTTCTTCAATTATACATTGCTTTTTACAATACCTTTAAAAAAAATTCTCTCTGACCTAAATTTATACTAGAAGATATTAATGATTGGTATTGGCCTTGCTTCCAACCTAGGGTAGTTCTGTAGACTTTCCTTCAACGAAACATGAAGTTCAGTGAGAAAAACTTATGTGGCGCTCTCCAAACATAGGATCCTACTTTTACTGCTATGTCCCTTAACACTATAAAGCATGATTCTTCTCGTGTCTTTGAACAAATTGTTTTCAGCTACTTCCTTTCTATTAGCCACCTTCCCCAAATGCTTGATTTAGAACATGAACACCTTGTGCCTTTACAAAACTCAAGGTGAAATCTCGATTGTTTCATAGCACTTCTCTTTCTGTTGCTAATGGAGAACAAGTCGGCCGCCATCAATGTACAGCTCCAGCAAGGACTTAATGCTCTTCAAGTTATAAAAATACCTCTGACACACGTACTCACCAAATTATCCCTTTTTGAAAGAGACGGAGAGGTGCAATCTGCATTGAATACATTGCTTGTTTCTAAATCTGCATCATCAGATGACTTTATTTCTATTTACCATTTTCTGTTTGCCATTTATATTTTGTTGTTTGCCTTTACTTCTAGTGGCAAGAACCATATTGATCCTCTGTCCAGGTACTGTTCTGTAAAGTTTTCTGATTAGGAAAGGATCCTGTAATATTTTCCTACCAAATGGCTCTAATTTGGATATTATCTATCCTCCTTCAATATTTGAGATAATGGACAACTGCCTGAATCCAGAAAGAGAGATCTGCATGCATAAAGAGCGATCTACCTATATGGCCGATGTGGATCTGGCTGCACATGCCCACCTGCTTCATGGTGATCATCTGAGCACTATGTAACTAGGATGGATCACATAAAGACAAAATGCAGATGGCAGCATGCTTGCCAGGATCTGGTAGATAAGCCTCCAGATTCTCTTATTATGTTGATGTCACATTTGTCATTGAGCATTTAGAAACGATCTAACAAAAACGGCGAGTATAAGCAAAGACCTCACTACTAGCATCTCCAGGGTGTCTCTCTCGCTCTCACTGTCTCTCCCTACATTGTAATCAAGTCAATTCACTTTAAATAACTGTTTTCTCTGTCTGCTCCTTAAATCTTAATATGCAGGGTTTCCGACATAAAAAGAGGGAGAACAAGTACATCGGGCAATTAATCATTGCAGGCTATGAAATGGTCTGTAAATCATGGACTTTTTACAGTCATAGATTTTTGAACTTGCGCCCAAAAGTCTAAGGATTGACTTCATGTGCTATTAATCTTCAAATAGGCAGTTCACATATTTCTCCAAAGATTTCAGCAGCAGAGCCAGAAAGAGCGGGCCAGGTGTGCTCCATTACAGAGCTACAGACATCAGTGCAATTTGCAGGGTGGGGTGAGGGGCTGAAGGGGATGACGTGCCAAAGCCAACAGCATGATTTTTTAAAAACCCACCTGGCAATTCATGTTTGTTTTACTTAGAGACCACTTTTAGGATAAACCCGTATATATCTGCTAAACAATGAAACAAAAGCTGTGAATCTTAAGCTATCTAAGGTCTAAAAAAGTGCATTCCTAGCTCCTAAATGAGAGGGTTTGACTTGTACTACATTTTTTCATCCTGCATCTTTAACAGTTGTGTAGAGAAGGGAATTTCAGCAGGTGTCATGGATGCAGCACCTACTTATAACCCAAGCCATGAGGCTGTATCTGTGAACAGTTTCCATGCTTCCAACACTTCCACCAAAGATCCTTGGGGCACATATGCCCATCATCCCCCATCCCTCAAGAGAAGTTTACTTGATGAGTGTGGGCTTGAACTAAAATGTGCATGCTGGATATGTGACTTACCTACAAGGATTGAACGTAGAGACCACAAGCTTCTATAATGCAGATATTTTATTTATTTATTAATTACATTTATATCCCATTTTTTTCCTCCTCAAGGAACCCAAGGCAGTGAATATCCTCCTCCTCTCCATTTTACCCTCACAACAACAACCCTGTGAGGTAGGTTGGGCTGAGAGTCTGTGACTGGCCCAAAACCTCCCAGTGAGCTTCCATAGCCGAGTGGGTACTAGAAACCAGATCTCCCAACTCCCAGTCCAGCTCTCTAACCACTACACCACACTGGCTCTAAAGATACCTAACTTTAGAAAATGGATGTTTCATTTGATGAAGTTACTTTGACCTGGTTCATACTGTACAAACTCAACTAAAACACCCCAGAGGTAAGTTGAAGAAGTCTGAATACTTGTGCACCCCAACACATCTACAACATAGTATGGATAAAGCCAGATGAGGCAAAGATTCATGTAATCTACCCCAACCCTTCTGGTATGTATGGATCAACATTTAATAAAGGATATATTTCAAAGATCTCCTGCCATCAGCCAAGGGGCTGAGGGCTATTAGGAGGCTGCACCCCCTGCTTCCCAAGAATAACATCACATCAAGGGGGAGACCAGCTTGGCCCATCAGTCAGCCAGAGAAAGAGCAGCTGCAGGAAGCTCGCTTCCCCATCCCTGCAGAAAGAACACTCAGCTCCAACTGAGAGTTGCTCTAGGGCTGCTGAAAGAATTCTCTGGCCAAAGGAACAAGAGCTACCAACTCAATTGCTATTCAAGCAAGAACACCCACAAGAGAAAATCAGCCTGCTGATAGGTCATCACTTTGTTCTGGCCTTAAAACACTGGACTTGCTCCTCTTCCTTTTCCCTCCACTCACTTCCCCTTGTATGCCTTGTCATTTTAGTTTGTAAACCTGGTGGCTGGACCTCTCTCTTTCCTTTATTGACAGGAAATGCTGTGGGAGTCAAAAATTGTCTGATGCAGTAAATAAGTAAATGAACCTCAACATTCCTTATTTATAAATGCTCTTGATGGCTTTTTTGAGATCCCCGTGGAAAAACTGGCAAGAGAACGCACCAACACCAATACCCTGAGCCAATTTGGATGATACTTTGAGAGGGCAATGCTGTGTATATGTTCAATGGAACTTACTCCTCAGTAATTGCATATAGGATTGCAGCTTCATATTCAGACTTTGTCATTGCATGTAGCCAGCGTGTCACTCCTGCTTCTGCCATCCCTGGACATCCATGTAGGGACAGCCCGTCCAAGCACAGCCTACCATGTACAATCTTCTGCTTGCTGGCCTCCACACAGGGGCCAGATCAGCGCTTCAAGGGGTCATATTGTCCAGCACAGCATTAACTGTAGAGTATGACCGACATTTCCAAACATCATACATAGCTTGCAGAAGCAAAGTAATGTGCAGTATAATTGACTTGGTAAACATCATTATGATTACTTCATTTGTTTAAAACAATTCTAATCACTTTTTGTTTTGTTTTAAAAAGACAATCATACAATAGAGGAGCAATGAAATCTGTCATAAAAATAGTACTACAAAAAAGCAACTGACACAGCAATCCTAAACCCCAGATCTAGCTTCCTGGAGGAGGTGAGGATTAGGCAGAGTATCTCTCTGCTGGCATCTGCTGACAGGGGGGCATCCACCATTGAGGAGGTTCCCACTACATGCAGGGAGAGCTCCATGGCCATAGTGCTAATCTGAGCATTGCTCCTGCTAGAGAGGCCATGTGTCTTCTGTAAAAGGCCTGCTATATTTCTCTATTTGAAGGTGTGTCCTGTCCAAGTCCAGTGTAAAGATGAAGAACCATCAGAACTGTTGCCCAACAACAGTGAGCACCTGGACAGCAGGTAGGCACACAGGTCACCTGGACACAGACTTCCACACTAATGTTGATATGTACTGTATTTCTATTTAAATGATGATAATGTCTATATTGCATCTACATATATAAATTAGCACATGCAAATATTATGCAAATCGCTGGCCTCTTTTGTCCTCTTTGTTCAGTTGATGCATTTCCTCTTTTTTGGTGATGCACAAATGGCCAGGCTAGTCCCTGCAGATGGTAGCTGATGGAAGACCCCAAATCATGTAGCTGATGCCAGTCCAGGTCCGGGCCCGATTCAAAGTGGTGGTATTAACATTTAAAGCCCTAAACAGCTTGGGGCCAGGTTATCTGAAGGAACGCCTCCTCTCATATGTACCTGCCCGGACCCTAAGGTCATCCTCAGGGGTCCTTCTCCGTGAGCCCCTGCCAAAGGAAGTGAGGCAGGTGGCTACCAGGAGGAGGGCCTTCTCTGCTGTGGCACCCCAGCTGTGGAATGAGCTCCCTAAGGAGGTTCGCTTGGCACCTACATTATATGCTTTCAGACACCAGGTGAAGACCTTTTTATTCTCCCAACATTTTAACAATCTATAAATACACTTTAACATGGTGTTTTAAATTTGCAATTTTGCATTGCTGCTGTTTTTATCTGGTTGAGCTTTTATATTGTATTTTATATTATGGTTTTATACTGTTGTTTTATACTATGAATGGTTTTAATTTTTGTGAACCACCCAGAGAGCTCCGGCTATTGGGTGGTATAGAAATGTAATAAATAATAAATAAATAAATAAATATGGAAGGCCTCCAAAATCAGGGCATTGCAGAGGTGAGATGGAGGCATTCCTACACCTGGTGCTGGCATAGGAATTCCCCTGCCCATTGAACTCAATGCCATTCCTGGCATTGTAGCCAATGAGGAGGGGGATGTAAAATCCTGCACAGCCAGAGCAGGGAAATAAACAAGCCACCACTCCCTGCTTCTGCTCTAGCAGGCATGAGCCCACAGGGCTTTGGATGAGGTGCCAGGTATGCTGCTTCCAGCCACCCAGCCACCTCACGCACATCCACCCTTTGGATTGCAGTGTAAACTGAACTAAAATAACTGTCTTCAATTTGGATAGGTTCCATCTGAGGAAGGCACCTCTATGGCCATTTAAAAAAAAAAATTAAGCACTGGGAAAGACTTGCCCGAATAGCAAGATGAAGCACACAGGTTTTGAGACACAGTGAATATTCAATCTCCCAGATGAATATTTTTTCTCTTGTTTCTCTTATCCATATCAAATAGCTGTTAGATGTATCTAGAAAATCCCTCAGTATTGTGCTAATGGAGATTTTATCCCTTTTCTATTAAAAACAGAGCAATTCCCCCCTTGCCCATTGTAATTAATGATTTCTTTCCCATTTTGTCAAATGAGATGTGGTTTTAAAAACATAATTAAAAAAGAGCTTATGGCATGACATTTTGGAAGAAGAGAGCAGAGAGAAAGCATACAGTATATAAAAAGAAACTGCTTCAATAGTCTTAGCATGTTGCACTGAAATCATACAACATTTAAGCCAAGACATAGTCTACTAGATGACAGATGAAATCATAGCTCTTCCATAATGGCAACAGCATTGTGATAATGCATACAATTTTTATAAGTTAAGATTTATGATTCTCATAGGTAGTTAAATAAAGAAGGTAAGTTTGGGAGCGGTCCATGCTCCAGTGGGCTTGATACTTCTGCTGTGTTTATACAAGCGGATTTGGCAAGTAAAAGGCATTATGTGAGGAGAAAATATGCAGTGCTGAAAGGATAAATCAAAGTATTTCGCTGGCGGGTGGGGGGCAGGAGTTGTGAAATACATAAAAGTAGCATTACTCTGACAAAAATATTTCTTCAACAGCTGTTTTCTTCTTTCTTTAGCTACTTATTTGCACGCTGAGGACCAGAAAATATGAACAAAATCAAAGTGGAAGAACGAAGAAGCTTCTAGGATGTTGCAAAACAGCCAGAAATTTACAGCTCTGTCTGACCATTACAACTGCAGCATGAAAAGCCAGTAGACTCTGCATGTATTACATTTCCATCCTATTCCTTTCTCCAAGAAGCTCAGAGTAATGTACATGGTTCCTCCCCCTTCCCCCATTATCCTCACAACAACTTCATGAGGTATTTTAGCCTGAAAGAGTCTGTGACTGGCTGAAGGCCACGTACTGAGCAATATGGCTGAATGGGGACTTGAACCCCTGTCTCTCAGTTCCTACACTAACACTCTACACCAAACTGGCTCACTCAGGCCACAGCTAGACCTAAGGTTTATCCTGGGATCATCCACGGTTCACCCCTGCCTGAGCACTGGATCCCCTGTGTGTCACCTAGATGAACAGGTTTGACCCCTGGATGATCCAGGGATAAACCTCAGGTCTAGCTATGGCCTCAGTTCCTGATTTGCCAGATTCTGCCATGGCTGTTCTTGCCCTACCTTTGCCCCTGATTCTACAGCATTTTAGAAAATTGACAACCCCTTCTACACATAATGTGCTCTTCTTGGTCCTCTAAAGGCAAGTACTACCCCTCCCAGCATGCCTTTGGCAGTCCACAGGTGCCTACATCCTCTGAGAGGCACTTCCCTCCTCTTGTTGCCAATGCTGCTCCTCAAGTAGCTTCACCAAGGAGGAGAAGTAAACAGCTGTCAGTGGACGTGCCCAGCTCCAGCCAAGTCCTGCTCAGGCTACCTCGGACTGTGCTTCTTGCCCACCAAGTGCTCCACCAGGAGCCCAAACTGAAGGAAAGGGCCAAGCTGGGCACTTGCCCCCCTTCATTGGCCCTTTTTCTGGGCATGCATAAACTGCCTCCCCTTCCTCCCTTTCTCTTAAGGTCAAAGGCTACTTGAGACTGACCTTAGGAGTCTGGGTTGTGAAAGGCATGCAGCGGCCACCTGCCCATGCACTCACAATGGCCGATAAGTCTGGCTTCCCATCCAAGGCGTGCTGGGAGTTCTGCCCAAGGGATGGTGGGAGTTGTAAGTGTAAGCCTAGGTTTTTAATGAAATGGTTTAAAAATACTTAAACCCCCAAATTTCATGTTTTTAGATTTTTCTGGTACATTGTACAGTCAGACCTATCACCATGTCAAATTTCAAGTTTCTAACTCATCTGGAAGTGGGTAAACATTTCCAGACATACATCCCACACACATACTTTCCGCTTTATAGGTGGAGATTAAACCATGTACTCATGATACCATAATTAACAAACAAATCAGACAGCACACTCACTCATGGAAAGAGGTGGGTCTTTAATTGGTGCCTAAAGCCTGCCACAGTTATTGCCTCCTGAATACTAGGAAGTAGGGCATTCTATAAGGTGGGGGCCACCATGGAGAAGGCCCATTTATGGGTTGGCATTCTGAGGTCACAGTACAACCAGCAAGGCCTCCGCCGATGATGTTAATGATCACAAAGTCTATATTGAGGTAGGCGATCTTCAAGGGTTTTATATGCCAACAAGACCTTGTACAGTACTTGGCTTGGCAGCTAATAAGTAGCCCATCCAGTTGCTTCAACACTGATGCAATCTGTGCTTGGCCAGGCATCCCATTCAGCATCCTGGCTGTCACATTCTGCATCAGCTGCAGCTTATGGACCAAGCCCCACATAAGTGCATGACAGACATCTCTAGGACTTGTTTAAGCTGAACCTATTTGTTGGCTTTTTAATAGAGCTGGGCGCAAGTGGCCTCTCAAAGTTCCCCACCCTATTTGTGGGTAAAGAAATTGGGGAGACAATTTCACCAAAATTCTCCAGGGGGATGAGAAATTCTATAACAATTTCTCACAGGTAAGCATCACCATTGGCAAGCTTCTTTTCTTCTTTTTTCCCTAAGGGTTGAGGGGGGGGGGTTGTTTGTTTGTTTGTTTTGTTTGCATTGTCACTGCAAGTGGCAAAAGCAGCAACTATGTTGGCAGCCTCCAAGGCATTGAGGGGAGGGAATGCAGCCATGACCAAAAAAAAATGGTGAGGAAAATATGCAGAAAATTCTGAGAAGTGTCCTTTTATTTCTAGGGGGTAAGAAAAGAGAAATCTCAGGAATTTCCTGAAAGTTTTCTTTCCATGAAAGGGGCTTCCATTTTTCTGCCTCATTGTCAGGGCATTTTATAATTTATTTTGAATGTGTATTGGTGGTGTTTTTGACCTTACCTAGCCATTATGAGGTGGCTGAGGGTACTGACTATATTTTTCTTTCTATTATACATCTCACCATTCTTCTACAGGCTGCCAGGCTGCCTGCACTTCCTGATCTGAAAAGGCCCTATGGGAGGGGTAAATTCATGATGTCTTTCCCTGAGCAGGAACTGCAGGAAGCCAAGGAGACTACAGACTGTGAGAGAGATGTTTGCACAATGAAAGACAGGACACTCGGACAGACTCCTCCGCCATCTCATAAGTAAGCACAAGAACCCTGAACCAAACCATGAGAATTTCTCCAAAATGTCTTCTCCTTTGAGTTTCTTTTTGAAAGCATTTTCTTTTCTATCAAATTGAATGAAAATGGTCTAAATTTTCGTGGGAGAAATTTTCAGTGCTGCACTACTTCTTAATTCGAAGTATGTCTCAGCAGATACGGTGGGATGTGGGCAGTGCAGCAAAAGGCAAGCAGTAGAGTGATGGACAAGCAGACTGAGCAGGATTCAGAGAGAGAGAGAGAGCAAAGCTAGGCAAAGGACAAACACTTGAAGACTCAGCCAACATCTAAACTGTTGATTAGCAGTATCTTCCTGCTTCTTTTTTTGTGGGTTGCTGGACCCTAAATTTCTCTGCATATGATTTAATCTGCAGTGTACACTGTTTTTTGAATGCCCCAAACTACAGTGCATGGTGGTTATATATGTATCTTCAGAATCTAGGCCTTCTTATATCTTAGGAAGGAAATTGCAGGGATGGGGAGTTCATATATGAACGAGTTTGCAGTTATACACTCCCCCCTCCACATCTTGCTGACAGGCCTGCTGTACAACTGGGTAAAATGTGAATTACAATCAGACAAGCCAAGGCCTCAGGAGATGTCAGATGAATTCCTAGTTGAAAATTGCATTTGGCAGTAGAGCTAAAATTGGACCAGCTGCAGACGCTAAGAAGAACACCTAGCTTTGGGGCAACCAAAGTAAGTCTCAAGGGAAGCACAAAAACAGAGAACTCTGAGAAAATTAAAAGTTATGGACATGATGAATTACTTCCTTCACTACCTCAATGGTTGCTGTCTGGGGTTAAAATAAATTAATGGAAATATAAAGCTGGAAGCATGCACAAACAAATTCATAACTAAACCTAGGAAAACTGAAGAGACTTCGTTAGTGAAATGTTGATGTGTAAATCCAGAACAGGAGTAGGCAGCCTTGGTGGCTTTGGCAATTTGAGAAACTGTTCTGGGCACCACTACAAAATGGCTGCCATGTCAGGTGTGGTAAAGGACAAGTAACCTGCCCCAAAGACTCTGCCTTTACAAGGCAGAGGTGGTGTCTGAGCCTCAACAGCACCAAGAGAAATCTATTTTACAGCAATCCAAGCTGCTGGTAAGAAAATGTGTTAATGTGGGAATGATGGGGCATCTTGGAAGGTGCTCAGAAAGGTGTCTGAGGGCACATTGGAGTCTGAGAGCACTAGGTTGCCTAGGCTTGCTCTAGAAAACCAAGGAGATGCAATTGGGAAAACCAACATAAGACAAGAAAGCATCTTGCAAGTTATTATACCTTAGTAAAACTTCAGACAGAAAAATCTAGCACATGGGATGTGGAAGAATAGGAATAAAATGGTTTGGGGAAAGTAATGGTACATCCAAACCATAAAGCTATATTTAATGGGTTCTAAACAAGTCACAATAAGAAGAGATATTTTAAAGTTGGCTTACAAATCCTGGCTTGTTTGGAAGCCATTAACCATCGTTCCCAGTCCAGATGCAATGAGAAGCTATGGTTAACCGAGACTTCCTGACTGGTTTCCCTGCTTGTGTGAAGGAAGAAGTGAAGTAGGAGTACAGAGACTGCATGCAGATGCATGAAACTCATGAACATCCAGGCTTATTAACTAGGATTTATTTATTTTCTGAGAGCCGGTGTAGTGTAGTGCTAGATTGTTGGGCTGGGAGTTAGGAGGTCTGTGTTCTAGTCCCCACTCAGCCATGGAAGCTCACTGGGTGACTTTGGGCCAGTCACAGATTCTCAGCCCAATCTACCTCACAGGATTGTTGTTGTGAGGATAAAATGGCAAGGAGAAGGAGGCTTATGTCCTCCACCATGGGTTCCTTGGAGGAAAAACGGTGGGATATAAATAACAACAAGAACAACTTATTTGTTACCCGCCTCTCCCTCTAGATCGAGGCGGGGTACAACACAAATAAAAATACAATAAATAAATAAATAAATAAATTCCTCAAGTAGAGAGCAAAGCTCTTCACATGCCCACTAGATGCTAGGCCATTTGTATGTTTATAATGACTATGTAATTACTGAGTGGTCTGGTTTGGACATAATACTAAGCCATTGTTTACTGTTACGAGAACAAGCCTAGCCTTCCCCTACCCCTTGGACTCTGCTTCTCCCTTCCCCTCTCACTGTTCTGTTCTGCCTCTACTGCAGCAAAGGCACAGCATCAGTGAGGTGCTGGTGAGGCCAGAGTTGCAGAATACCTCTATAAGATGGGGTTTTCAGGAGGGTCAGCAAGGACAAGTTTCTGGAATAGGGATGAATCAGCCCCACGGAAAGCTCCAAATGATGCTGGAGCTAGTAGCTAGACAGGCTGGTCCATACAGGCTCCAACAAAGATCAGAGCAAGACTGAACCTTAAATAGGAAGTGACTGGGCTCTAGTCTGCTTAGCTCTGCCTCTCCTTTTTACTGAGGCTCTCTGCCTTAAAGGGCCCTGCTTTGTTTTATCAGCCTCAGACTGCGGCAACATGGGAGTGGTTTTGACATCTTAGTGACTTCAATAGGCAAACCTACAGTCTAATAAAGGAGCCTCCTCTGGATGCAGAGGAGCCACTGCCTGGGTTTCCCTTGGATAACTGGGTCCTGGGGAGATAGAAGCCTCATGATGCCTTTCCATGGCTGAGTCTTTTATTGACTCCAGAGTCTCTTCTGAGGACAGGGGATTGGAATCCTCTAAGGGTGACAGTTCGCCTACGCTCTCCAGCCACCCTGCATTTCTGTTAGATGGGTGATTTCACCCGTCTAGCAGCAGTACTGCAGAACGGGTGGGAGAGAGGCGAGGGCAGCTATAGGAAACGTCATGTGTCTGATTCCCCAGTCTCCTCCCTTTCCCTGCCCCCAGGATGCCAGGGGTTGTGGGAGTTATAGTCCAAAACATCTGGAGAGCCACAAATTGCCTGCTCCTGGCTTAAACGAAGGTATTATCTCTGGAGGAGGGGCAAATAATATTTTCAAAAGCTATTTTTCTACTTGAGTAGCCTGTTATATTTTCCAAGGTAACAGACATGCATTTCATACCTCAAGCAATCTTGTTCATATCTTCCTGTCTACATAATTTTGCTGTATTGGGGATAACAGAACTAGATAACACAGCATACCTGAGTAAAATGCTCTTTTCGTAGTGGCATCGGTTTTTTATGTTTCTAGGTTTTGTACAAAAACACAGATGGGATGTGCCTTTTGGGGGGGAAGAAATAAAGGATGTACATAGTGGAAAACCAGTTACAAACTGGTTGCATGTGATATTAAATGCCACTCTGTAGTTATGTGAAATTAAAAGCCTACCGTTTATTTATAAAGAAGCCCTTCAAAAATTGGGATCAAGTCTTCATTTAACTTCCAGAAATGAGCCAGCAGCAAGAAGCCAGCTTTCCAGATCCAGATATTGTACACAGCAGAGTACACCAACTTTCAAACTGATTACCTCGGTCCATTTTTAGCTGTCTCTTTTATACAATTTAGACCATGCTGAGAGAGTGATGTAAGTCAGCGTATCTGCCCGACACATCAGATTCAGCAGCCATAGCAACACCCGAGTGAAGCAAGTATTGGCTCAAAATGCAAGGCCATAGCAATTACGCTACAATACTTTAGCTCTTAGGAAGAAAAAAAAGCTTTATAAAACCAGTAACTTGAAAATTCTATCATACAATTGCATCGTACAAGTGGGCAAACCATTGTCTGGAAGGTGCTTCACCATAATGACTGCATAGCCATTATTGTTCAGAGAGGCTGAAATGCAACCTGTGCTGATGAGATTTCAACCCTTTCAATCCCACTGAAGAACAAAATTGTCCTGGACCATTTTAGATATGATTCTTCCCCCTGTGTGTGCAGAAGGACCCATGTGGGGTGGTATACACACAGAGGTCAACAGAGGTCTTTTTTGCTGTTATTCCCTTCTGTGGATTGAGCTTCCTAGAGAGGTTCTTCTTACACCTACATTGTACTCTTTCCAGTGCCAGGTGAACACCTTTTTGTTTTCCCAGTATTTTATCATCCTAGTCTGTACTCTATGATTTTAATTTTTGTGAACAGCTCAGTCAGCTATTTTTTATTATAATGTCCAGGAAAACGGGGTCTTTCAGGCCTCTGTAAAGAGTGCAGATCAGCCACACCATGTAGATGGGAGGATATTTCCACACAAGTCAGAAAAAGCCCAGATCGCCATGCAGGTGGGGCTCAGAAGGTCTTTTCCCACGCTTCCGGAAACAGGCCTCCCCAGCCCCTCCCATCTGAAAGACCACACAATCCCCCCACCTGTGGTTTAGAGGTGCATGAAGTATAGAAGTCTATTCATACACAGCTGTGCAGCAAGGGTGTTGTTCTTAAAGACACAGCAGGATTTTTTAATATTGCAGATTCTCACAAGATTTGTCACTGTTCATGACTTGTGAGCCTCTGACAGCCACTGGCCTGAAAGCATCCCACTGAATTGTAGATATAGGTGAGCTGTCCATGACTATACAGTATGGGGAAGGGTACATTCTGTCTCAAATTAAGCCCTAGATTTGAGGCATATATGTCATACTGAGAGCCAAAGTAATATGTGCAGATATAGTTTAACAGCAGTAAAAAAAAATGACAATATAAAAATTTTAGATGCCTTGATAACGTATTACTGGTCCAAAGGCAGCAACAAATTTAGTCAGTGGACAATAAATCAAAACAACAGTAAATACCTTTAGACCCTGTTGCTGCCTCTTGGGGCACGCTATAAAATGCCTCCAAAATCCCCATTCAAAGATAACTATAATTCTTTCATACAATGCAGTGAAATTTTGACTGATCTATAGGATCACATCAGACTGGCTCAGATTCAAAAAAGAAATGAGACTGAAGGCAGCATTTGCAAACCACTTAAATGAGAAAAGAGACACCGGAGTGCATTGAACTCACTGGATTCCAATGGATACACTCTGGCTTAACTATTTGTCACCAGCATCATGTGAGCACCATGTACTGCCCTTTCTCTTGGAAGGAAGGGCAGTACATAAATAAAATTAGTAAGAAGAATAAATGCTTACAATTAAGAAGATCTTTTTATGTTATGTCAAAGTCAGGGTGACCATACGGAAAGGAGGACAGGGCTCCTGTATCTTTAACAGTTGCATAGAAAAGGGAATTTCAGCAGGTGTCATTTGTATGCATGCAGCACCTGGTGAAATTCCCTCTTCATCACAACAGTTAAAGCTGCAGGAGCCCTGCCCTCTTTTGTATCTGGTCACTCTAGTAAAGCTACAGGAGCCCTGCCTTCTTTTGTATAGCTAGAGTGACTAGATACAAAAGAGGGCAGGGCTCCTGCAGGTTTAACTCCCTAAAGCTGCTTTTGTGACCTCAGGAAGGAGCCGCCATGCTTCTTTCTGTGGGACCAGCGGGGGAAGGAGGGATTGGAACCCATAGTCCCCCACCCATCATAGCAGAATTTATGACCTCAGGAGGGGGAATCCAAAAAATCTTCTGGTCTCCCAAGGACCATAGATTTGCTCTAGTATTTATTTGAAGTATTTTTGTCCCAGAGCAGCTTACATAAAATCAGTAAAGCAAGGCAGTTGTTGCCTGAAGGCTTGCAATCTAAAAATGACGCTCGAGGAAAAAAGGACAGGAAAGGAATATCTAGTCTGTGAAGTTGGATAAACAACTATATAGATAGATATAGATATAGATATAGATATAGATATAGATATAGTTGTATCGCTGGTAGTATACATGGGCTAGATTTATGAGAAGTTTTGTGTCTGTAAACCAAAATGTACAGATTTTATTTACATTTGGTGGTCATATAAGAACATTTTGCAGTCTAAAGTAATGTAATGTACTTCATTGAAATGAAATTCAAGACGTTTTGGAAGAAAAAAATAGTTTACTCACCAAAAAAATGTTCTTTTAAATTGTATGAGAATGGTGAATATGTATGGAAACACTACACTAATTACCAATGTATGATATGTAGAAACACTACACTAATTACCAGCATATGATAACTGTGTGGTTGTTGGTAGTTGAGAATTGGAAATCTTAAAAACATCCATTTGTTAATGAGTGGCTTCAGAAAATTAGGTTTTTGAACATTGTGAGAAAAGATCACAACAATGATACATACTCATCTTGAAAGTCTTTACACCATTCAATTATTTTTGGAGGAATTGACTTCTTTTGCAAATTGTGAGGAAAATAGATACATATAGTAAACATTTTGCCAGTGTTGTAGAGAACTTGAAATTCTAATTTGATGGAAAAATTGAGGGCCATGAGGGTTGAAGGAAAAGATGAAAGTTTAGATCTGGCTTTTCGGCCCACCGAAGGAATACTCCCTGAGCAGAGGTCCTCGTGGGATGCTCTGGCTGGTTTGAAATAGGGGGAGTGAACTATTCCCCCATCTCTTTGCAGCCTCCAGCACCACTTTTCATGTTGTTTCAGACGAACAGAGTTTGGAAGGAAATAGTAAATCAGGGGTAGGCAACGTTTTGGACTTTGGACACATTTGGTAATTTAATAAACTGTCCTGGGTGCCACCACAAAATGGCTGCCATGGAAGGTGTGGCAAAGGACAAGTACCCTGCGCAAAAGACTAAGTACAAGGCAGACGTGGGGCCTGAGCCTCAGCATACTCAACAACAGCACCAATAGAAATCTATATCCCAGCTGCCAGTAAGAAAATGTATTTTTTTAAAAAAAGTGGGAGGGTTAGGGAACCCTGTTGGGTGCCATGGAAGGTGTTCAGGAATGCATTGGTGCCCATAGGTGCCATGTTGCCTACCCCTGTAGAAATGTCAGGAGGACATCGACAAAGATCACCTCTTTCCACTAGCAGAAGCACTTGCTGGATCAGAAGCTTTGTGTGGATGGAAGCAACTCCACAATCCACAAGAAGACCAGTTGCATTTTGTCTGTTTGGTGAAACTCATGCCATTTGGGCAGGTTTACATGTTGTGTGCCTCACTCAGATGCAGGAGGCAAAGACAATGACCATCAGTAGGTGGACATTTGCTGCTGCGCTGCACCCACTTTCTAATGGGGTTTTGAGTGCCATATGCACCCCACAGAATTTTCAACCGAACAAAATATACTAACTACAAAACCTCATATATATATATATATATATATATATATATATAGTAATAGACAAGAAATGCTAGAAAAACAAAATAGACAAACAAGCCTTAAAGATACAGAGTGGAGCTCCTAAAGAGGCAACCAGCTAGGTGGTAGAAACAGAACTGAGGGGAAAGGCAGGAACTCAATAGGATTTTCACAGTGAGTGGTGGGGGAGGGGTTCTCACCAAAACACTCCTCAGCTATAGAAGGCCACATCTACACCAAGCAGGGTATGGTGCTTTGAAAATGTTTTGAAAACTGTCTATGGAGCGTGTCCTGGGCCCCAACAGTTGTCACTACTGTTATAAAACATTTTAAAGTAGCAGAGCAGATCCTGCCGAATTTCCCGAATCGAGGCTCCATGCAGGCGCAGAGCCCATCTCTGTGATGCACAGAGACCACAAAGAAGAAACCTGAAGTTCTGACTCTGCAATCACAAAAGGTCTGTGACCCTCATGGGGGGGAGGGAGCAGAATGTGATAGATAGTGGGAATCCTAAATTATTCCACTTCTCTTCAGACTTAAAAATGATGGCCAGACATACAAAGCAGTAGCATGCAGCAATATTATTTATTTATTTATTTATTTATTACATTTTTATACCACCCAATAGCCGAAGCTCTCTGGGCGGTTCACAAAAATTAAAACCATAATAAAACAACCAACAGGTTAAAAGCACAAATACAAAATACAGTATGAAATGCACAACCAGGATAAAAACCACGCAGCAAAATTGATATAAAATTAAAATACAGAGTTAAAACAGTAAAATTTAAATTTAAGTTAAAATTAAGTGTTAAAATACTGAGAGACTAAAAAAGTCTTCAATATGGGGAGAGGGGCTGATTGTCACATGTGACAATCTACAGGATGTTATATAGTTTTATGCATGGAGGAAGTTTCTAGTTAGGAAATTTGTCACATTTGAATCAATTCTCAATTGCTTCTCAACTTCCCCTTTAAACAAAGGGCTCTGGTCACATTAAATGACAATTTTTAATTTCACTAGTGGCCTACTTTATTGGACTCCCTTCTCTTCAGAGTCTCTGAATGTCTAAGTTCAGATTTAGGTCTCTCTGAACTTGTCTACTCCTTTCAGGATGAGTTTATAGATCCTGACAGACTTGGCTCTTCGCCCTGCAAAGGAAGGAAGTTACTTTAAGCCTAAAAAAGCAAAACCATCTGGTTTTGAACAGCTGTGGAAATATTGTATGACTAATTATTTATAGGGGTACCTGTGCTGAGTGCTATCCTGTACACTAGCATTCCAAGCTCCCACGGCTTAGGGGAAAAATATTAGTTCAACAATATGTCTTTAATAATAATAATAATAATAATAATAATAATAATAATAATAATAATAATAATAATAATAATAATAATAATAATAATAAAAATCCCCATGGTAGAAACTTGTATTCTTCTCAAGTTGGAGGACATGAATTTCTTAGTTTGGAGAGCTGTTTGGTGGTGTTGGTAGTGATGGTTGTGTAATGGTATTCATCAAAGCCTTTCTGTTGTCCAAAGCACACAATGAACAGGATCGGCATTTAATGTGAAATAAATTCAAAATTTATATTTTTTTGAAAAGTTTCTCATAAAGAGAGCAAAAACATTACTGCCAATCAAGCATCATTGTTTATTTTAATATGTGTAGCTTTGCTTTCAAGAGTCAAAGAATGTGTGGTAGTAGTATTGGTAAAAGTAGTAGTGATTGTAGGGTGACCATATGAAAAGGAGGACATGGCTCCTGTGTTTTTAACAGTTGTATAGAAAAGGGAATTTCAGCAGGTGCCATTTGTATGCATGCAACACATCCTAGGAAGGTTCACCTGGAATAAACTTTGTCCAACAATCATGATACATTTCACAGAAGAGGAAATTTAAGTCACATAGTATCAAATAGCCTGAATATAAATTCTTTTATAAATCCCAAGGTAATTTTTTGTGGAAGAACTCTCAACAATAAATGTTTCCTTCCTTTACATTAAAATGTAAATTAAAAGGTTTCTCCAAGCTAGGGAAATCATATAAATATTTAACTTGAACCTTAAATTCTCCTCTAGGACCAAAAATATGACAGGAAAGAACACAAAAACCTCTGCTTTCCTCTGCTGCCCTTCTAGGAATAGCTTCATTTTACATGGAGAGAGGAAAAAATGGAAGGCAGAAGGCATGAAAACCACCATTTGGAATCACAGGATAGGAGAAGTTAGACCTGCCTATGGTCATGTTAAATTTCTTCGAAGGATACTTAGTAGCTAAAATCTTCCCAGGAGTAAGACTCCCAACATAGTAAATCAGTTGCACCAGGAGATTTGGGCCGTGAATTGATGACAATGCCATTGGAGCTTGTTTCCTCAAAACCCCACGGCTTTGCAGCTGCGGGGTGGGAAAGTTAATCTTGATTGCAGAAGGGGGCATGGGCTTTCCAGCCAAAAAAGCCACAGCACTGGTGGCCATTTGGCTCAACAAGCCCTCCCCCTGCCCTGCCTTCCTGGCTTACTGCATCCTATCCTGGGCCTCCATCTGCTCCCAGGAACGCCTCTAGCTTAAACCCAAAGCGAGCTCACCACCAACAGATAATGGTGGTGACTTCACAACAAACGGAAAAGCTGTGATAAAAGTACAGAAATCATAACACATCCGTAGGCATGAAATTGAAATGTGGTATCCAAAATTACTGCTTCCACAACAGAACTTTGGTGGACTATCATTCTTCCAACTCCTTTTTATTGTGGCCATGGAAATCAGAACATCCCTACTTGGCAGGTGAATGAGACAGTATCTTCTGCTAAATCTTACTCCTAACTTTGTGTTGCATTATGCCCACAGGTAGGAGTATTCAGGGCACAATCCAATGGAGTGCTACACCCCCATCTATTCTTTTATACCCTGCTGATACCCCTCTGCAAGCCGGAATCCCACGGATTCCATTGCACAAGTGGGACCAACTACTTATACAAGGGACATTTAGCACTTCCTAGGGGAAGCCCAGAAATGAACAGAAACATTCATTTCCAGAAGGAGGCCGGAATTGGTTGCGAGCTCAGCCAACCAGAAACGAGCATTTCTGCTCATTTCAGATTGCCCTGGGAATGCTAAATCGTTGCATAAGCAGTAGGAGCTGCTTGCACAACAGAATTGGCAGAGCAGAAGACAATCGGTGAGGGCGTCAGCACCACACTGAATTCTGCCCAAACTTCCCGCATTAATCAGCTCATCTATTTTTTCCTGCCCATACATTGAAAATGTAAAATCTTCATCCACATATGTTCTGCCCATAGTGTAATTGCAGGGTGGACCAAGGAACCTCCTACCTGTCACAAGAGTAGATACATACTCAGATGTTTTGACTGCCTTGTTCTTCGTGCCTTGAACATATACTTGGATCAGGTTCCTTTGATTTTAACAGGGCAGATTTCCAGCGTAGGGGAGAGGATAAATGCATTCTGCATGCTCTCTCTCTCTCTCTCTCTCTCTGGTTTCACATCAAGTTATTATTATGTCTTTTCTACACATTTCTGCAAGTTCCACAGTCCTAGATATCTGCCACATCAGTCTGCAGGACTCCAGGCATATCTCTAAAGTTGGAAGGAAATGCAGGGTGCCTGAAACTTCATGCTTTGTGAAAATCATTGATCGGAGGGGGTTATATCTGGGGGTTTAGCTTTATCTTCAGCCAGAATTAATAGGTTCTTTAGAGAGCCATTCTGACAAGTTGGCAGAGCTATAGAGTAGTAAACAAACCTAGCCCTTCCACAACTAAATCAGGCATCCTTTAGGAGAAGTTGTCAGTGCAAGTTATATGAACTAGCTTCTTATCCCAGTAGGGGTCATATTTGCTTTAACCATTTTGCCTGGACTTCTTCAGCATACAAGCTGCTGTGCTTATAACCTTGATCGTAATTTTGCTGACTGCTCCTTAAAGAAGCAAATCAAAAACAAACAACGACAACAAAACACCTTTCTCATGTTCACAAAATATTCCCTTAATTGCTGTTGCCAACTTGAGGACAAGTAGTAAAGCAACATTGCACACTTTCCCCCCGATTTGTTGTGACTGACTTATTATATTATGGGGTTGCTCATGGCTCCAGTTTCAGTGGGACGGACATTCCATTTGGGATTTTAGTTACAATCAGCCCGAAGTTGAAAGGAGCGATCCAAGATGCTGAACTTAATCCCAGAATGGTTCTGGTACCTTGGAGAGCTCCTTTAGACTCCTGGCTGGTTCTAACTAAACCCCAGAATTGAATTTCTATCCCAGTGGAACTGAAGCCAGCAGCCTCCCCTGATTATATATTTCTTCAACCCTTAAGCTTGATCCAGCAAACATGAGGATATCCAGTTTTATCAAAATATTAGCTCTGTAAGGTAGGGTAGGCTGAGGGCCAAACTAAATGTGATGTTAGATTGAATGCATCATTGCACTGGTGTCTGTGGCAGATTTATTCCCAATCATTTCTGTGGGATGGACCGTTTCTTCGCCACTTGGAAGCTAATGAATTTTCAGCCAGGGCATAAGAAAGAATTTCCCTATCTGTTAGCTGGAAGTTACTTAGGGAATACTATCTTCTGTCGACACTCCCACGGCTCTTGACGGCACGCAGTGAGTTGGAAGAGTATACGTCTGAGGAAGTCTGAAATGAAATGACAAAATGGGAAAAGTTAACCAGAATCCTGTTATAATTAATAATACAGTATATCAATAATAGTTAGTCTGTTGTTATATTTTATTGTCAAGGTATCA
This sequence comes from Elgaria multicarinata webbii, assembly GCF_023053635.1. NCBI lineage: Eukaryota > Metazoa > Chordata > Lepidosauria > Squamata > Anguidae > Elgaria > Elgaria multicarinata. Next base: position 53,413,991 of record NC_086172.1, on the reverse strand, counting down.
TAAGAAGCAATTATTTGTCTTATGTTTGGTCATCTTTATAATTTTGTATGTTTGAAATGTTCTATTTGATATAACTATATAAAATAGAAGTCATTATTTTGACTCTATACCAACACTGTCTGATTGTATTGTTAAAATTGTTACGCAGTTGTGTGCCTGTTGGCATTCCTGATATTTGGCAGTGCTGATAATTATCAGACCTTCCTCCTCCCCCTTGAATGTTATCTGCATTTTCAACTAGCCACAGTGTGTCATTTTGCTGTGAAGAAACTGTGGTTAGCTTTAACTGTGGTTTGTCTGAACAAGCCAACTTCAAACTGTGGTTTTTTATTCTGTTAAAACTAACCACAGTTTCCAGTTCAGATGAGTTTAATTAGTTTAAAACAGCAATGGATGTTTACAATTTCCTCCTCATGGCCACATCAGGGTGGGGAGGCTTGTGCCCATAACTCTAAACTAACTAGCATTGTGTCCAAACAAATCATTGACTTGACTAACATTCCCAGAGGAAAATCAGTGGACATGGGCAAGATTAAGCATCCTACCCTTCCACTACAAATATAACTTCTATTCCTGCATGCACACTGTCCTGAAAAAAGTAGGTTTAGAAACACGTGTTTGCCAAGGTAGTGTATAATTCTCCCCTAAGGTATAGTACAGTCATTGGAAGGACTCCCATCAGATTTATGAAGCTGCAGTTGTAAACCAAATGTGTAACTGTGAGAGACATCGTATATCTTCAAAAATAGTAAAAGCATATTTTCACTAATTCCATGCCTATGTCATTACATCTGCTTTGACCTCATCTTACTAAGCATCTTTGCAACAGCCAATGTGCATGCCAGATGGAACCCTTCACTACATGGTATGTATCTGTCATGAATCCAACAGTTTAAAGGAATTAAATTACCCCATCTGCTCTTCTAGCTTGCAAAATGATATATATTGTCAAGAATTTAACATAAAATAAAGGAATGAGAGGTTGCATTGCTTAAATCTGAAGCCAAAACTGACTCACAATCTTTGCTGACAAGTATCGCTCAATATATACTGACGTATACGAAGATCTGTAATGTTTAAAGTATCAGGCTTTCAGAAGCACAAGCATCTAGATGGATACAGTTTATGCCATCCCATTTATAACATATTCCTCCACAACACACAAGGAGAGAACGTATGTTGAAAACAGAAACACCAAAAGACAAAAAACATATACTTTGGATTATGGGGAGTTGTGAGTGGGGGGAATATGGAATGCTTGAATATAAGTTTTCCAAAATATTTTTGTTTCACTATAGTTGTGATCAGTCATTGCCAAACATACAAACCTATAAGATAAACCTACATTTTCCAGGACAGTGTGCATGCAGGAATGGATGTAGGAGAAAATCAGTGGATGGTATAAAATAGTGCCACTGTAGGGCTCATTATAGAACCTCTCCTTCCTGCTCCATGGCTTAACCTGGGTTTGCACCTAGTCTCCTAAACCAAGACAAGAGCAACAGGAAAGGCAGGCATAGATGATGGAGGAATTTGTTTGGTTTGTATATCAAACACAAATCACAACAGTTCAAAGTGTCTGAAGTTTGTGATGCAGTTTACAAAGAAAGGCATACAAAAATGTGTACATTTGAATCGGTGTGCACAAAAATCCACATATTTTAAAAATGACTGCCGTGACCACCTTGGTGGATGATCTATGCCAGCAACTGGACAGGGGAGTGTGCCCTATTGGTTGTGCTGTGTCCCTCAGCGGCTTTCAATGCTACTGACCATGGTATCTTTCTGAAGTGTCTGACTGAGATGGGACCAGGAGGCACTGTGATATGGTGCCTCCAGTCCTTCTTGGAGGAGTGATTTCAGAAAGTGATGCTGGGGGGGTTCCTGTTTGACACTGTGGTTGTTGGTCAGTGGTTTCCATCACAGTTTCAACTTATTCCCCGTGCTGTCTAAGATATACATGAAACCATTGGGAGAGATTGTCTAGGCAGGATCTACCCTACTCCTTTTAAATGGTTTATAATAGTGACAACTGTTGGGGCCCAGGACACACACTCCATATAGAGTTTTCAAACCATTTTCAAAGTGTCATATCCTGCTTGCTGTAGGTCTGGCCCTAGAGTTTGGGGGGTCTGTGCCACCATTATGCTGATGACACCCAATTCTATCTCTCCTTTCCATCAAAATCTAAGGAAGCTGCTCTAGTTTTAAATCAGTGTCTGAACTGGCTGAGGGTGAACAAATTGGATGCCTAGTCTAGACATGACAGAGATGATCCTGTCCAAAGGGAGCCAGAAAATTAAAAAATTATGTGTGTCTCCCAGATGCTTTCTAGGGGACATAGGATTGGTCCCTTATTTACATATTATTTAATTTATATCCTGCCTTTCCTCCCTAAAAATGGCACTCAAAGCAGCCAACAATAAAATCCAGATGAAAAACAAAACTTTGATTAAAATATGAAACCAAATGAATTTTAAAAGAAAATTTTAAAGAAAACAATAAAAAATAAAGAACACCAACTAATTAAAATGAACCTCAGCAACCAGCTTAGATGCTGAAGGCTTGCTTGAATAAAAATGTTTTTGCCTGCTGGTGGAAGGCCAACCTAACTTCCCTCAGCAGGGAATTCCAGAACCTGGGGATTATTATTTTTTATACCCAGGATTTAGGAGTGTAATTCCTAGTTGTTGTATTCAATACGTGAAGCATAGATTCTGTTTTAAAGCAAATCTCCCTTACTTATATTCCATAAGAACATAGATAGCCCCATAGGTAGGTATGTCATCTTCCACATCCTGTGGCCATTTCACCATTTCACTTTCAAACTTTAGTTCACAATACAAAAGAAGCTTCTAGATCTTTGACATTTTTGTCTCACTACCAGTGCTCAATTTTTCAAACTGTAGTCAATCTCTTAGGCAAAAGTCCCCTTTTAAAAGACAAATAAATTTGCATTAATCTGAATTCTCAAAGCAAGGAACATCTTATAGCATACATCTTATTATATCATTGATATTTTTCTCTTAATTTTGCAAAATATTAACTACCCAATAATTGGCATTCATGTCTTCCTTGTCTGAATTTATTACATGTTACTTGTTTTATATTTAAGTCTGAAACATTTATTGTTGAATTTTTTTAACCTTATTCTGTACTTCCTATTCATACCACATAAGACAATGAAAAGCTACCTGTAACTTTGTATTCAGCTCATTATTTATCTATATCCATAGCAATGCTAATAAAAGAAAGCCAATGACCTTGTTTAATTGTACATACAGCAGATTCTTTATAGATATTGATCCAATTCATATCCAGTTATGCAAATATATATAAACTCTATATATTGACAGGGCTACAGATAAGAGCTTCTCCAAAAGAGCATTTTTTGCAGGCTCATGTTTGGTCACTCACAAACATCTGAAGGTCCTTTTCATAATGTCATCAACCTCTGATGCCTCTCCTGCCATTTTCAAACAGGAATCCACCGTTTTATAAAAAAACCAAAATGCTGTCATAAATCAAGATCCCGCAGTAAAGCAGCAGCATCTCCTAGTGATATAAATGAAACATATGGGGAAGAATCAGCAAAAATGGGGTTGGGGAGCAGGTGTATTGTGCTAGTCATTAAACCCACAAAGATTCTGGAAGACAAAGCCCTGGTAGGGCTGTGGGGGGTTTGCTAAATGTGGAGAAGTCCTACAACTTATTAGTAACACTGGGTTAGTTTCAGAGTTCCCATGAGAGGAAATCAGCTTATGAGATGGTCCCACTAGAGGCAGGTGGCAGGTGATTAAGCTGATCATAACAACAAATGTTGCATTTTAATGCCACATTCCAAAGGCAAAAGGGGACAGGACAAAAATACCAGCATACAGACCCAAAAGACATCATCATTTTGTCTCCAAAATCAATGGAAAGAAATCTCTCAAATTCAACAGAAAAACATAAAATGCCTGCGGAACGCACATATAACAGAATGAACGCTCTTGCTTTCCTTTCTTGGATTTGCCTGTTCTTGCATTGTAGAAGTACTTCCCTTGTAACGGAAATCTGCAACCCTTGTGAAACAGCGCCCGTGGGTAAAGAAGAATGATAGATAACAGCGCAAGAAATCCTGTCACCTAAAGGCTAAGGGAGTCTGTGAAATCAGCAAAGTGCACAAAACCGTAAAACTTTTTTCACTTGCCTTAAGAAAATTAGTTTAAATTTTTAGTTTCATCACACCAGCGTTATACTGTGCAATCAGTGTGAATTGCGTGCAAAGGACTTCGAAGTTTTCCATCTTATAATCTGCTTTCAGTGTGAAACACACCCATGCATCCTGCTTTAATTGTACTTCTTAGTCAAAAGAACCGACGTATTTTACTACCCCTTTAGGAGCGAATCTTTTGTTGTTCTCTGAGCAGCCACTGGAGGTACAGGAGGAGGATTTGACATGTTTAAAGTACAAATTAAACAAATGCTTACATCTGCGTAAGTTTTAAAGATAAAGACATCAAAACTGGCACAGTAATAGATATTAAGGAGGGCTTTCAGCATACCAAATTTGAATCAGATTGGGTCATCCGTTGGTTTTTTATTATTATTTGCATTTATCCCCCTTAAACCCTTTTCCTGGTATGCAAAGGATCTTAGGAGTGCTGCCGCCCAGGATGTGATTTAGCTAACAACAACATCTTTATGCTATGGGGATAATTCGAGGGAAACGGGTACGTGGAATGAAGCTCTTAGTTGACAGGAATGACATCTTAGTCCAATAAGAAAGAAAGAAAAACCTATACGAAAACAGTCCCAGGTCTTTTTGTATAGGCAAGATCATTGATTTTAAACTGAACGGTTCGCTAAGCATTTGTGTCCATTAAAAGTTTTCAGGGTATGACTCAGTAAAATACAGTGTACATAGCTGCCCAGTTTTTCGTTGTTGTTATTAGTAGTAGTAGTAGTGCAGTTTATACCATTGGAGGGATGACTAATTTTTAGTTCCTTCCCCCACCTTGCCTCACATTCATCATCTTCTCTGATGACAGCATAGGTGTAAAGGGCACCTGCTGCCTAGGTGCCTAGAGGTTTATTTAGCTATCACATTCCAAATACCAAAACCTGCGTAAGGCTTCTGAACCAATGGGGCGCAACCAGCAGAGGAAATATCACTCATGTCTTTAACAATATATGTCATGGAATGCTCAGAATGCCACTTTTGATAAGAAACAGCTTGATTTGATAGAGGGCTTACTTGAAGCCTGTTTTTAAATGCCTAAAGCTTTAAGGCCTGTCCTGATAGCTATGTGCTACCTCCAGTGGCAGAGGTAGCAAACCTAAGTATATCAGTTGGGTGGGAGGGTGCTGCTGCACCATGTCCTGCTTGTGGTTCCGTGGTCGACAGCTGGTTTGCCACTGTGTGAACAGAATGCTGGGCTAAATGGACCCTTGGTCTGACCCAGCATGGTTCTTCTTACATTCCCAAGCTCAGTCCTAGAATGTGTGAAGTAGTCACAAAGAAGAGAGTGCTGTGGAGTACAGCAAGAGTACCTTTTGCTTCGTGCTGGCTCAAGACATTTTAATGCAGGGATGAGCTACCGGGAGTCCCCATTTGGCCTGCCAGCTTTCCTGCCCTGTTTACAATCAATACTCGGAGCTAAGATAATTTCACTACTTCCCCCCTCCCCACCGGTAGGCTATGACCTTTTAAAAGCCTAATTGAAGCACAACTCATATTTTGGGGGCAGGGGCAGCTGCTAAAGAGAGCTAACGGCTGAGCTGGAAAGCCCAAACAGTGACTTTCCTCACACTGTGAAACGATAATATTTGATTGAAGAACTGCCATCTTGCTGTCCTTTATTAGTGCCCAGATTCAACCACCTGAAGTGGTCTGCCTCACCTAGCCTAATCTTTAAGGTCGGGGCTCTTTTCTCTCACTGCTGCGTTGGCCACAAATATCGGTCACAATATAGGTATCGAGGAACAATTCTTCAGAGTCAGAGTATCTCCTCAAAAACGGGCTGTAATACCTCCACTGTGAGGGAGACAAAATGTAAGTGATAAGTCACCATATAGCAGACAGCAAGCCAAGGGCAGGTGCTCATTGATTTGAATAACAAAAGAGAAATGAGAATGCAGACGAGGCCCATTTGTCACAATCTGTCCTCCATCAGGGCTCTGAACCGGCCTCCTTCAGCTCCTCGACAAAGGAAATTTTCTGGAAATATGAAACGTGCAGTGGAAATCCAGTTGATAAATAGCAACTTCTAAACAAGCCTCAGTGTGGCAGATAGCAGATGAGTGTTCATATATGACTGGGAAACCCTCACTGCTAAACCTGCAGAGCTTTACTATATATAGTCACTCCCACACCTGTGAGCACTTGGTGGGTCTCAACTATAATGCAAAACAAGTTATACATGACATAAAAATGTGTTTCCACCATTGTGTCACTTGCTCAGTGAGGACTCAGTTGAATGTTCGATACAGAACATTTTGGTTTCCAAAACGGAGATTGCAGAGTGAAAAGTCCCTTCTCCGCCCTCCCTTCACACCTCCTTCACCGCTTATTTGTAATATTGTTTGAGGCGGTGATGCTGTGATCCAGGCAGCAGGGACAATGAGGCCACTATAAAGCAATAGTGCAGACCTAGCTTTTGTGGCCATTTCATCACCTGGATTCTCCCTATCTCTTCCGCTGCTGCTCTGTTATGTAGAATCTTTTCCAAAGTATCTGCCCATGTGTTTCTACATGGTAAATTCTATACTGTTTTTAAGTGTTTTTATCCTATGTAAACTGCCCAGAGAGCTTTGGCTATGGGGCACTATACAAATGTAATAAATAAATAAATAAAATAATAATAATAATAATAATAATAATAATAATTAATAATAATAATAAATAATAATAATAATAATAATAATAAATGCTTTGGCTGCACTGAGTCATCTTAAAATTAATATGACCATATAAGCAGCCATCATGATAGAAGTGATGATTATTTTACTCAATTTCCACCAAGTATAAGAGCTCCAGGACTGGCTGTTCATTGCTAGCTAGCTAGCTTGCTTTCTATCTCCATCACTAACGTACTATGTGAGGAGGACTACCAAGCAGAGCGTCAGGGAATCAAACTAATCTTATTTACCGCATTTGCTAGCCATCTATCTATTCCTAAAAGCCAGCTAATCAATGGAGACCCTCGGTTGAGTTTCCACAGCAGGAAGCGGTCCGTGTAGTGCCAGATAAATATGCCAAGAGTCTCAGTCTGGCTTTCTGTACTCTCGGTAGGTTCTTGAGCGAAACAAAGCTTTCCGTTGTCGGTCACAAGCTCAATTATAGCACTCGTTTTTGTGGTACAGCTGTGCCTAGCAAATCCAATGCTCTTCCATCTTCCTGAATGATTTTTCTCCCCTGCAATAAGGGTGTAATTACCAATCCCTTTGTGCTCTCTGCTTTGCAGCTCCTGCCATCTGGAAGAGCTTTCTTGTAACTATCTATCTTACCATCTCTTTCCCCTCTTTGCTCAGATTTCTGTCTCTCCCCACCCCACCCGCTCGCCTCTGTTGTTAGCTTTGTGACTCGGCACATGAATTTATGCAGCAACGAACAGGCTGCTGACTGTGAGGATGCATTTGCATAAGGTGGAGATAAGCCCTTGGCCTAAAGAACGATGAGATCCAGCATCAATACCTGCATGGAAATGACTGGATGTCCAAAATCCTCAGAGGCAAACAACTCAGTTTGGGTTAAAGAGAGGTCAAAGTTGGAGTAGCAAGATCGTGACCTCTCTGTATTAGGTTTCCAGGCATAATTTACGCGCTGATTGTCTGAACCTGCTGCGGCTCCTCTCATACTGAGCAGAATTACTTAGGGTTGTGCTGAAAATTTCTCCCACTTTTCTTTGGGCTGGATAGAAAGTGTAGTCCAAAACATCTAAACGGCACCAGGATGAGAAAAGCTGCTTCAGAACACCAGATGAGGCCTGTAGGACTTCAGATAGAGCTGCGGGTGCTCAGATTTTGAGGGACCACCCTGCGCAAGCAGAAGAGGTTTCTTCTCTTGCAATGAAGTCATTTCTTTTATTTTCTTTATTACTACATTTATATCTCGAGTTTCCCTCTTCCCCAAGGACTGCAAGGGGGTTTACATGATCCTCCTTGTCTCCATTTTATCCTCACAATAACCCTGTGAGGTACGTTAGGCATTTATATCCCGCCTTTTTTCCTCCAGGGAACCCAAGGCAGCATACATAATCCTCCTCCTCTCCATTTTATCCTTACAACAACAACCCTGTGAGGGAGGTAGGGCTGAGAGTCTGTGACTGGCCCAAAGTCACCCAGTGGGTTTCCATGGCCAAGTGGGGACTAGAACCTGGATCTCCTGACTCCCAGCCTAATACACCACACTGGTTCCCAATGAATGGCCCAAAGTCACCCAGTGAGCTTCATGGATGAGTCGGGACTAGAACCCAGATTTCCCAAGTCCCAGTCCAACACTTTAACTATTACACCACTCTGTAATGAAATGTAGTCTGTAAAATGGGGAAGACTGCTCCCATCCTCTATATACAGCAGCCTTGATGTTAGTGGACAGATAGATAGATAGATAGATAGATAGATAGATAGATAGATAGATAGATAGATAGATCTAGAGCATCACTTCAGACCCAAACCCCGAATCTGAACTGAAATGAACCAATTTGGCCTGACTCAGTCCAAATTCAGAGTGGGAGTGGGACCTGATTAGGCCAACACGGGGCCTTGCTAGACCTATCTGTTAATCTGGTCAGGAGTAGGGGTGAGCCCGTGCTGCAGCTAGCGCGGGCCGTCACCCCAGTCTACACATGACACGTGACGGGGTAAAGGAAAGCCCCGTCGTGTCAGCCAATTTTTTTTAGGTTAAAGGGGCCATATGCTCAGGAGCGCACTAACGACAAAGGTAGGTTGTTGTTTTTTAAAAAAAGGTTCCCCGCTCCCCCCTGCCCCCTGTGAGCTCCAATCCCCCTGCCCGCCCACCTGCCATGACCAATCCCCCGCCCACCATGTCCAATGCAACTCCCGCCCGCCTGCCATGTCCGATCCCCCCCACCTACCCACCTGCCATGTCCGATGCTCCCCCATCGCCCCTGGTCCGCGATTCCCCCCTCCCACTCTTCCCCCCCATTTCTCCCGCTGGGTCCGCTCTTCCCCCCCGGCCCCCATCTCCCTCCCCACCCCCGTGATTTCCCGGCCTGATGGGTGCCAAGTACGCGGCTTCTCCCAGCTACTCGGGAGTAAGCCACGTAGCCGGGAAAAGCCGCAGAACCGGGCCACAACCAGTGCCAGTTATCCCGGGCCAAGGGAGGGTTTAGCCCGGGCTGACCCCGGGATCCCCTGTGCATCATCTGAACACACAGGAGTGAGCCTGGGTATCAGCCCGGGCTAAACCTTCGTCTAGCAACGGCCACAGTGAAGCACTTCAGGCCACTTCGGACTGACTCAGGACACTGGTGAGTCACTGGCCCTGCCCGCCCACAGGACTTACCTGACCCATGTGGCAGCTGCCCATCCTTGATGGGAGCTGCCATTTTAAGCAAAGATGAGGGCTCTGTCATTTTGTAGGTCTTAAGGTCACAAACTACAGCAGCCATAAAGGGCCATTTCCCTGTGGGATTATGACTGAATGCCTCTAAATCAGACTCTCCCCTAAACGTAATGATAGTTGGTACAATACTCATTCTATAGAATTGTGCACAAAGAACCCTGAACCCAGCCCAAGATAATTTCTCTGAAATTTTCTTCTCCTCTAAATTTCTTTTCGAAAGCAATTTCTTTTCTATTCAATTGAATGACAATGGTCAGTAGTTCCTGACAGGTTCCTGACCCTCAAGAGAAGTGCTGAGGTCTGCAGTGGGGAGGTGTGCCAGGAAAGCCCTGTGGGATGAATGGAACTCCCCCCATGGTTCTCTAGATCCAACCCAATAGGCACAAACCAGGGATAGTTAAATGTGCTTGTCCCATGGATTTTAACACAGTTTATACTCCAATCCTAACTACAATGGCTGGGGATGCAATGCTAGCTCTCCTTGCTAGGAAGTAAACTCCACTGAAGTTACTTACAGGGACTTACTTTTGAGTAAACATATTTAGGATTGCCCTGCATGACCAGGACCTTTTTCAAGATTTGTTTGAGGCTCTGCTCCTTTCTCGTTTCAATTAGAGTTGATTCGGTCCCTTCTTTGGGTGAAGCATGAGATAACTGTCCCTCTGCCATCCCTCCCTGAAGGTCTTATGCATGAGCTAAAAAGATTCATGTCTGTATCTGGGCAGCCCTTCCAGCCCCACTCTTGAGCTCTTCAAATACCCTTCTGATTGCAGCTCCTTGTGCTACAAAAGACAAGTAGCACAATTTAGGGTGCCCATGTGTCCCTTTTACAGAGGGCAGTGGTCTATTCAAAGGGCTGCCCTCCATTTTGAAATCATCTTCTATTTGAAGGGCTGTCGAGTCCTAGTCCAGTAGAAGAATCAGAAGGAACCATCAGAAGGAGGAGCTGGGCCTTGAAAGTGCTCATCAACACCTGGACAGTGGATTGAGCAAAGCATGCCGGTCACCTGGTTACAACCATCTACACTATGGTGAGATGTACTAGATTTCTATTTAAATTATCTGTTTTTCTAAATTTGCATCTATACATGTAAATTAGCATGTGCCTATTTTATGCAAATTTTGGCCCTCTTTGTTGGCAACTCATAAGCGGTTGCTTTGGAAGGTTTCCTTACTTTCCAGCCTGTTCCCCCCCACCCCCATAGGGAGCACAGTGTGAAGCAAGGCTAGGAAGCCTCTCAATATGCAGAATTCTGGAAGCATATTAAGCTGCCTTATCCCAGTGCAGAGCATTGGTCCATTTTGCTTAGCATTGTCTGGCAGACTGGGAGCTTCTCTCCAGGGATTTGTACAGCAGCTTTTCCCAGTCCTTCATGGAGATGCCAGGAATTGAACCCAGGACTTTTTACCTGCAGAAGACAAGTTGTACCACTGAGTTACAGCCCTTCCTTTGTCTGGAGTTCTCTGGATCCTGTCCATTTACCCGGGGGCTGGCTATACACGGGGAAAGCCCCACAGTGGCTGCAGATCTGCGCTGTGTCAGTTAGATGACACAGGCACAACTTTGCAGCCACAGTGGGGATTTCCCGCGAAGCTGCGGATTGAAATAGTCGGGGATTTACCTGACTTTTTCAATCAGAGCAACATCAGTACAGTGCTTCTGCCATCTGCCATCGCTTCGGGGACAATCCTGGGTCCATCTGGGGGCAGTACCTGTTGGAAGGCAACTGGTGATTGGTCGCCTTCCACCAGGAAGAGCACGGGGGCGGTTCCGGTACGTGGGTGACCACCCAGAAACCCTGTGCTCCTCAGCATCGCGATTACCTGACGCCACCCTAGGAGAGAGAGAAAGCGCAGGATTTCAGAAGGAGGCGGCACCAACCTGGAGCTGTGAAGACAGCCCCTGGAAGTCAGTCCTGTTTACTTGAATGGAATTGACTTCCAACTAAGGCCTAATCTACCAAGCAGGATATAGCGGTATGAATGTAGTATATGATACGTGTCAATGGGCCCCAACAGTTGTCAGTGCACTTCAATACCACTATAAAGCAATAGTGTAGATCTAGCCTCTTATATACTGCTTTAATACCACTTTCATAGTGCAATATCCTGCTTAGGCCTAAATAAGGGCCAAAAGAGACATTATCTTAAATCTATATCTAGCAGCTCCATTTTTTGTTTCTATTTTACTCTAGAGTAGGCACCCTAGCATGGAGCCTTGATCTAAATTTCAATCCAGATCAGGGCTGCCTACTGTAGAGTAAAAAAATGAACAAACATTATAACTGCAAGATACAGATTTAAAGTAAAGTGTGTTTTAGCCCTCTGCTTGGAACTGCAAGTCTAAAGCACACAGCTCCCCTTCTCTCTGGATTGCTCCCATGACATGCCAGCAAATCCCACCGAAATTTATTCAGCTTAATTTTAATGCTACCCTGTCCTTATTTTTAGTTTATTTTGGAGTTCTAATAATACCATGTGCAGCTGAAACCACCAGTGTCTTTCAAGTTGGCGCATTTCCTCTTGAATGAACTCAGGCAATTCTTGCACAATGTTCTTAATACCACACACACTACGTGCTTCTTTAGAGAACCAAATTACAGTCTCTATGACAACAATGCACAAACCTGCAATTGCCCACCATTGTGTTGTCTCAAAGCAGAAGGCAGAGCATGAGTTCACATGGGAAATTTCCCCTTCTCTGCTAATCTGAACACTAGCTTCTCTCTCCATGACAAAGGTTCATGATTTTATATTTTGTTCAAAGTAGTCACAAACCATGTGAAGCAAAGTCTTAATTTTTTCCACTTTTTAAAACAAACGCTTGCAATGGTAGACATTGCAAATTTATGGTTGAAAATTACCTGTATTTGCTATCATATATGAAAAGTAGCATATTGAATTAAACACTTATGGCAAAGCTATCACCAATAAAAATATAAGAAGTGCCCTGATGCTGGATCAGACCAAGGGTCCATCTAGTCCAGCACTCTGTTCACACAGTGGCCAACCAGCCATCGGCCAGGGATGAACAAGCAGGACATGGTGCAACAGCACCCTCCAACTCCTATTTTCCCCAGCAACTGGTGCACACAAGCTTATTGCCTAGAATACTGGAGATGGCACACAACCATCAAGGCTAGTAGCCATTGATAGCCTTTGCCTCCAGGAACTTATCCAACCCCCTTTTAAAGCCATCCAGATTGGTGGCCATCACCACATCCTGTGGTAGTGAGTTCCATAACTTAACTATGCGCTGTGTGAAGAAGTACTTCCTTTTATTTGTCCAGGATCTCCCACCAATCAGCTTCATGGTATGACCCTGGGTTCCAGTATTTTGAGAGAGGGAGAAGCGTTAGGAAGAGTGGTCTCTTCTCAGTGAGGTTGGATTCATTGCACTGCGTGTATGGCAAATAAGTCATACCAGTCAAAAGCACAACTTGTTATTTTGTGTGCTAGTATGCAACCCTCAATCATGGAATTTGCAATGACACACTGATTCATACGTGGTACTTGGGACAATTGTTGCAGACAACCAATACGCCGTGTTGGCAGTACTCTGCAAGCTTTTCAAACAGTCCATGTTTGTCAACCATTGATCTATGGACTAAATATTCCCAAACCTTTTAACATTTCTCCATAGGAAAAAAAAATCATGAAGGAGCAGCAAGGTAAAGGTGAAAGGGTGGACAAATGCCCACTCAAAGAACTGCCTTACCTATCCATTCTCCCCCTTCTTAGCTGACAGAGGTCTACGGCAGGATCCAATTGACAGCCATGTTGCTTGGCCTGACTGCTTCTGGAACTGGCAGAGTGTACTGAGTGGGCAATGAGGAAGCAACTTGGTGAATTCTACCTCAGTTCCTGCCAGTCAAAATAGCCTTAGCCACTTCCCTGGACTTGGTTGATTGGCTTCCTTACTTGAGCTATTTGGATTGTTTTAACTGAACCATGTCAATGAATATTTGATACAGCTGGGAGCCCTATTCAGACTGAAAGGTGACTCATAAACTCATAAATGAATGAATTTGGTGCCTGTGGTTGCCACCTCTTTTTCTAGTGGAATTTCTGCACATTTTTATGGGGAGAAATTCAACCGTTGGAACTACCAGTGCATCTCCATGCTTGAAGAGCTTCTTTTGTTGATTTTCTGTCACGCAGCCATTAAAAGGCAAAAACCTTTTCACCTGCGTAAGACCTACTTCTACAAGACAGATTGTAAAGCCTTCCCATGATTGTTTCCCATTCCTAAAAAAAGAAAGAAAAAGTCTTGTGTGTGTTTTTAGCAGCCTCTAGGGACAACTAAATAAAATAAACAAACCAAATGCACTCAGATTACAATTTTAATTAATAACAAAATCTGAAACATCTGTATTTGGGTGTACAAGTTACTGAAATTATTGTTACTTATCTTTAAGGAAATATACTTAAGCATTGTGTTTAAAATTTAGAGAAGTATCTGTCTGGGCAGCTATGACTTTAAACCTCCTTTCCATCCCAAGGTATTAGGTCTGGCATTGGCCCTGTTTCCATGCTTCTCATTCAGAAATCAGTATTTAAAAAAAACAAAAAAGCAAGAGAACAAAAAACAGGCAGAACCTATGTCACACATTTTAAAGACCTATTGATTTCAGCAGGCAGGATTTAACCATATGCTCAGCTTCCCCCCCAAAAAATCAATGAGACTTTAAAATGTTTGACTTTGGCTAGACCCTGCATGTTTTTAAAATTTAAATGCTGACGAAACAGCATGGAACATGATTTCTTGATTGCTCCATACCGAGACTGTGCAAAGTATCCAAAAGTATTCTGCACAGGATTGTTAGAAGGATCTTCTTTATTGCGTTTGTGTATTGCGTGAATACATTCTGACGTTGAATTTCCATTCTAATTACATCGCAATGTTCCATATTAGTCAGTGGGTGCTGGGAAATCAATTTTAATCACCATACTAATAGCTAGCTGTAAATCCTTGATTTTACCAATCGAGCCCATACAGTAGATTTCGTGATCTATTTTTGCCTTAAACCAGGGATGGCCAGATGGTAGAACTCTCTGGGATATCTGCAGTGGATCAACAAATTCCTAATTGTTCAACAATAGCAACAACAAAAAGGATTTCACGCTGTTAGCATCTCTGATCTTAGTGCTTCCCTTCTTGGCTCTGGTTGGTGGACCTTAAAGCCTAGAACAAAATAAAGTAATTCCCACAAACCTGAGATCTTAATAAAATATTTTCTAGACATCTGAAAACACTTTCTCTCCTGATTTGTATATTTAGAGGAACTTTGGCTTTGAAATGGACATGAGTGCACAACCTAATTAAAGAATGTTTCCTTGTATGTGACATAAAACACAGCAGATCTCATGAGCTGAAGCCTTGCCTTCAACTGTACTGGACTAAACCTTTATGTCTTGCTCAGTTTCACAAGAGTATGCAATTGTCAGCTTTGTCAGGAGCTTTCAGTATCCTCACGGTTATTAATGGTGGGTCCTGGTTTCCCAGTTTCATCTAATGTCAGCTTTGTTTCGTTATACTTTCATTCAACAGCACAAGGCAATTTGTTTTCATTTGCCAAGCAGTTGTCATGTGGATGTTCCCCGGGAGATTTCTTTCAAAGGCTCTTCTACTATGACAGCTTGTGAATCATCTATAAAATCGTAACGTTGAAAATAAACCATGTGCCTGCATGGACCACACAACTGCCAGGTATAATGATTTTCCATGATTGCAGACACCACTTACCAAGCGGACATAAAACATTTACTGCCAAGAAAATCTATTTTACTTTATTTTTCTGAGTGGTCATGTTTTCACTAGGGATGCTTCTAAAATTCTCATCGGAATTGCTTCCCAGATTGGTGAACTGCCCAGAGAGCTTTGGCTATTGGGCAATATAAAAATGTAATAAATAAATAAATAAATAAATAAATAATTTTAGAGTTCCAAATTATCTTGCATCACTTCCAAAACAGAACTGATACATTAGGAATTCTTATTGCATGCACAATTTGCTCCAGCTTTCATTTTTTTCAGTTTATTCATGTCTTTCATAAGAACATATTTATTTATTTATTTATTTATTTATTTATTGCATTTCTATACTGCCCAATAGCCAAAGCTCTCTAGGCGGTTCACAAAAATTAAAACCATTCAAAGTATAAAACAACAGTATAAAACCATAATATAAAATACAATATTAAAGCACAACCAGGATAAAATCAGCAGCAGTGCAGAAATACAAATTTAAAATAGCAAAGTTAAAATTAATTTGTAGACTGTTAAAATACTGAGAGAATAAAAAGGTTTTAGACCTGGCGTCTAAAAGAATATAGTGCAGGTGCCAGGCGAACCTCCTTAGGGAGCTCATTCCTCCTTAGGAAGGCCCTCCTGCTGGTAGCCACCTGCCTCACTTCCTTTGGCAGGGGCTCACAGAGAAGGACCCCTGAGAAGGACCTTAGGGTCCAGGCAGGTACATAGGGGAGGAGGCATTCCTTCAGATAGCCTGGCCCCAAGCCTTTTAGGAACATAAGAATGGTGCTGGATCAGACCCAAAGCCTATCTAGTCCGGCATTCTGTTTTTCAGAGTGGCCAACCAGATGTCTACATAAAGCTCACAAGAAAAACATGAGTGCAATAGCACCCTACTACTAAAGTGCCCCAGCAACAGGCACATTGGTAATGAAATGGTGGGAAAAGATGCAAATGATTGAAAGCTGTAGCAAAATGTACATGCTCCAATTCCAGAATAAACGTCAGAAACTCTCCCAATTAAGCCAGAATTCAGGAGGAGCGGCGACTGCTCTCTTATCTTCGTATCCCTGAATCACCTTTTGCCATGTTTAAACTTTTCCAATTAATCATTTCCTCAAGAAGCAACCATGGGATTTCTTGATAACATTTTTGAGTATTTGTCAAATAGTTATCAAGTAAGCACAGTAGTTGAGTAATCAAATGTTTAATTCATGTTTTCATGACTAGAGTGAAAACTGGTCTGTGACTGCACTGAATGTTTCATTTCTAAAATGTGTAAGATGGAAATACATGGATCAGCAGACGCACCATTAAACGTTGCCACTGCATATTACCTAGTTTATTAGCAAATTGTCAGTGACATGTGGATGATATTTTCACACCAATGTCAACAGCGTTTGCACGGGGCATTTATCTTTGTTAGTATTTAAACTTCATGAGATAACAGCAACCCAGTAACATTCTAAGAATTACGGGCAGCTCTACACTTTACGCAGCAAGCATGATTGTGATGGGTATACCAGTGTTACACTGTTATTTTCTGCATCAAATGTGTAAAGGAGGAATTCACTAGAGAAGCTTCCCATACCATGCTCATAATTCCAACTATCTTCCTTCTCTCTGTGTGTGTCTGTGTCTGTAATGCACTTCAGACAAAGTAGTGCTGATTACACCCTGAATACTGAAATCCTTGGTTTTCTGGATTAGAAAATGCATGGCTTTCTCAGTTACAAAATATGTAAGAAAAAAACATAGCCAATATTTCATCATGTAAACTCCTAACAGCACCGAAGGCCATTATTAATGTAAAAGTCATTCCTAAGTCTGTCCACATTTACATGCATAAAAAATAGCATTAAAAAAATAGTAGGCAGTTATTCAATGTAAGCAAAATCGTTTTCCATGCCCCTATAAGAAAGCTGACAGCTACATAACTCTTAATTATCCATGCTCTTGTCAACCGAGTCAAGAAACTGGGAGATTAAGATTATTGGAACATGACAGTTAGTAGTAACTTTCGTAAAAATATTTAGAGTACAAGAAAAAATTAGAGTACAAGAAAAATAAGCTGAATGTTTAGCCTGGAGAAGAGAAGATTGAGGGGAGACATGATAGCACTCTTCAAATACTTAAAAGGTTGTCACACAGAGGAGGGCCAGGATCTCTTCTCGATCCTCCCAGAGTGCAGGACACGGAATAACGGGCTCAAGTTAAAGGAAGCCAGATTCCAGCTGGACATCAGGAAAAACTTCCTGACTGTTAGAGCAGTACGACAATGGAATCAGTTACCTAGGGAGGTTGTGGGCTCTCCCACACTATTATTATTATTATTATTATTATTATTATTATTATTATTAATTATTTATTTATTTATATAGCACCATCAAGAGGCAGCTGGACAACCATCTGTCAGGGATGCTTTAGGGTGGATTCCTGCATTGAGCAGGGGGTTGGACTCGATGGCCTTGTAGGCCCCTCCCAACTCTGCTATTCTATGATTCTATGATTCTATGAATTGATAATCGACAAGAATTAAGGCTGAGATCCAAAGTAGCATAAGATTGCTTCTGTTTATACAAATGGAGATTCTGCTCACCCTTCTGGTACTAGTGACCCTGTATTCTCCTGAAAGTTGGCACCACACAGAATAAAGATGGGTTAGAAATTTGTTTAAGTTCATTTTTTTACCAGAACTCATCCAGTATACATCTCCCAGAACTGAACACAGATCCCAACACAATCTGAACTCTGAAGTCCACACATTTTCAAGCTTGTGATGCAATTCACAGAACAACAAAATGCATTCAAAAATGTGTACAGTTGAAAAAACATGCATGAAAAACACATGCATGCACACAAACATGCCTTAGGATACAATCTTATGCATGTTTATACAAAAAATGTCCTTCAATTCCCAGCATGCCCCAGCCAGCATAGCATTAGTCAATGTAGAAAAAAATGTGAATATTTTTGAAATGTGCACAATAGTTTTCTTAGTGTTTGGTATGACAAATAGTTTATTTACATTTATTTTATTTTATTACATTTCTATACTGCCCAATAGCCAAAGCTTTCTGGGTGGTTCACAAAAATTTAAACCACAAAATACAACATGATAAAATACAATATAGAAGTTTAAAATGACCTCATAAAATAAAAAAGTAAAAATAAAACCTAGCAGTTGTGCAAAGCTTTAAAATATAGCAACAGATTTAAAATGCAGAAGCTAAAAGACTATAATGCCTGGGAAAATAAGGTCTTTGCCTGGTGCCAAAAAGAGGACAATGAAGGCACCAGGTGGGCTTCTCTGAGAAGCTCATCCCATAACTGGGGTGCCACAGATAGAACATTGATCATGTTCTTTTCAGAAAGGTTTCAGTACACTGAAGTGGGAGGGGGAAACCAAAAAGCAGAATAGAGCTGCAGCTGTTTCCCAAATTCATCATCATTTCTCAAGACTGACTGGGATAGTGGGTGTACTTTGAAACATGCTAAAAAGATCTACTTGGATTTCTCTGTGCAGCATTAATTATTTTGAATGTCTGGAGTATGTCCCCATGCCCCTTCCTATGATTTTTCTGCAGTTACTTAGCTACATATGTAATGTTTCAGGTTTCTAGAACTAGATCGCAAGCACTTCAGGGACAAACAAATTGATATTTAACAGTATTTACTTAATTTCAGAATGTTTTTTTAAAAAAATAACAATATTAAGAAAATGATTCAGGACACAATTCTCTGCATTTTTAGGCAGAAAGAAGTCCTATAATTCCCGGCATGCCCCAGCCAAATATGGACTTGAAGCCACTGTAGAGCACGGTATAACTGTTGCTGGATCAAGGCAGGATCTACACTACTGCTTTAATAACAATATTAAAGTGCACTGACAACTGTTGGGGCCCATGACACATTCCATGTACTATTTTCAAACCATTTTCATCATGTTATATCCTGCTTGGTGTAGATCTGGTCCATCTGTTGCTTGACATTGTTCCTTTAGTCTTTTGCTGCCAGCCTCTGTTGTGGAGGTCTATTATTTTTCCACCTGAAGGCTGCTGGATCTGCTTTTTTCTCTTCTTCACCATGCTGCTGGTTTCCTTGAATTTCCTTTTCAGCTTTTGTCTTTCACTCTCGTGTTATCTCCTCCTCTTCTCTCTGGCACCAACTGCCTTTCAGAGTGCCTTCTCCCTTGCCAACCTGCCCAGTCAGTGAGGTCGTCAGAGGGCATGCTCTTTGTGCTCCCACATGGACCTATGGCCCGATTGGAGTCCACCAGAAGAGCCTTTAGTGTGATAGCCCCTTCTCTTTGGAACTCCCTTCCTCTGGAGGTCTGCCAGGTGCCAACATTGTGCTGTTTCTGGCACCTCCTGAAAACAGCTCTTTTCCAGGAAGCATTCCTCAACTGACCAGCCACTGTTTTTATTGGTATTATGTTTTAAATTGAACAATTTTAATATGCTGTTTTTGTCTTTTTATTCTTTTGCTCTGGAATCTATTTTAGATATGCTGCAGTATATAAATAAATAAACCACCTTCCCTTTCAACCCGGCATTTTATTATCTCCTCTCTCCATTCCATGCCCAACCCATTTTATACAAACCACATTCCAAGGCCCTTGGAGGCAGACATTACACATGTTACAAGGATCACAGTACATGGTTGTGGGGTGGGGGTAGGGTGTCTCCTTCTGTTTCAAAGATATCTCAGATACTTAAAGAGCTAGACCAAAACTTCAGGGTATGGTTATAATTCCATACCTCCCCGTCTCTCTCTCTCTCTCTATCTATCTATATATGAGCAGCAGCACAATTCTGACTCTGCTGATGACACAAACGTGTACACTGCAAAGTGAACAAGAATTTTGCTGCAGTAAGCAGCTTGAAATTAATCTCCAACTATATAATACTGCGCCTTTTTACCTACAGCCAGTATCAAGATATCCTCCAGGAAGAGGGTAGGACCTTCACAGCAGGCAATGGACTACTGAGTCAGCAATATGAGAGACAAGCAGATGAGCAACCAAAGTAAATTTCCCAAAGGATGCAGTCAACACAGCAGTAAAGAGTTGGATACACATACAGCTGTGTTCAGGGCAGACAATGCAACTGACAGATAAGGCTTCTTCAAATGTTCACTTTCAGTACACTGGGAAATATATAATTAGAGACTGTATACTGTGAAGGACAGCAAAGCAAGTCAAATGTATGTTAGGTTATATCCCACTGTGTCCATCAGCAGGTAGAACAGACACCACTGGTGAAATGGATTCCCCATCTCTTCTTCAGCCTTCTGCACACACTCCTAATCTGTTTTGAAGGGCTGGGGTGGCCTCCAGAAAAGATGAGGGGCACAGAAGGATTCAAAGGAGGGGAAGAAGAGAGAGTCCTATTCCATGAGTGGAGATGTTGAACGTTGCCCTTTATCATTTAATATTCTCTTTATGTATACACATCAAAAGTATTCTAGGAGCTGTACATGGATATAGTGTAGATTCTCCCAGGCCTACCATCTATATAAATAAAAATGTAAACGTTCGTTCGAAACAGACGTTATATCTCCGAAAGTTCTTCACCGATTGCTTTGAAATTTTGACACAACGTTGCATTCGAATACGCGAGCATTGTTATGTAACTATGTTCTATATGGGGACAAAAGTTTGTCTTAAAATCGAAGAAATAGGCCTCCTCAAAACCTGTCCTGCTGATCATTGTGACATCGCCAACCAGTAGGCCAATCCACTGCCTCTGCCTCCTCTCCTATTTGCATGTTCTCTCCTATTTGCTCTTATAGGTCATTGTGACATCGCCAACCAGTAGGCCAATCCACTGCCTCTGCCTTTTCTCCTATTTGCATGTTCTCTCACAATTGGCTGAGGGCCTTGCTAGACCTGCCGGGATAAGCCGGCAGGGAGGCGGGGCGACGGCGTGCAAACTTTAACGCGCGCCGCCCAGCCTCCTAGACGCACAACGCGCAGGGACGACGGAAGCCCTGCAGCGCCGGCCATTTTTTAAAAAGTTTAAAGGGGCCACGTGCGCCCGAAGACTGCGGAGAAGGTAAGGGTTTTTTATTAGTTAACCCCCCCCCCATCCGCTCCTGATCCCTTCCTGATCTTTCTCTCCCTCCATGTCCCGTGTGTCGTCTCCCCTCCTTTTCCCTCCGTGTGTGTGTGTGTGTGTCCTGTGTCATCTCCCCTCCTTTTCCCTCCGTGCGTGTGTCCTGTGTCATCTCCCCTCCTTTTCCCTCCGTGTGTGTGTGTGTGTGTCCTGTGTCATCTCCCCTCCTTTTCCCTCCGTGTGTGTGTGTGTGTGTCCTGTGTCGTCTCCCCTCCTTTTCCCTCCGTGCGTGCGTGTGTGTGTGTGTGTCCTGTGTCGTCTCCCCTCCTTTTCCCTCCGTGCGTGTGTGTGTGTGTGTGTGTGTGTGTGTGTGTGTCCTGTGTCGTCTCCCCTCCTTTTCCCTCCCGGGATCTCCCCGGCCGATGGGCACAGCGCTCAGCGCTGTGGCCAGTCCGCGGCTTTTTGTGGCTACTCGTGAGTAAGCGATTAGCCGCAAAAAGCCACGGAAGTCCCTAGACCTTCCCCAGCTCCGGCCTCAGGCCGGAGCTGGGGAAAAGGCGCGCCATAAGCGAATTCGCTTATGGCGCGTTGGAGAAGGCCTCAGCGCGGCCTGTCTCCGGATTCCCCTGTGCGTCATCTGGACGCACAGCAGGGAAGCCGGGACAGAAGGCGCGCTAAGGCCTCGTCTAGGAAGGCCCTGAGTGAATATAGATGTCACACCTGTGACAGTTACACGTTCTGAAGAAAGGTAACTGCCAGGAGTTTCCACTAACCTCCTCACGGTAAAAACATCCTTTTTTAAAAAGCAAACAGTAGGCCAATCCACTGCCTCTGCCTCCTCTCCTATTTGCATGTTCTCTCCTATTTGCTCTTATAGGTCATTGTGACATCGCCAACCAGTAGGCCAATCCACTGCCTCTGCCTCCTCAACTATTTGCGTGTTCTCTCCTATTTGCTCTTATAGGTCATTGTGACATCGCCAACCAGTAGGCCAATCCACTGCCTCTGCCTCCTCTCATATTTGCATGTTCTCTCACAATTGGCTGAGTGAATATAGATGTCACACCTGTGACAGTTACACGTTCTGAAGAAAGGTAACTGCCAGGAGTTTCCACTAACCTCCTCACCGTAAAAACATCCTTTTTAAAAAACCAAACAATCTGCTTTACTTCATCCAAATAATGCCTCGCAGAAGATCACACTTAGGTCGTCGTACTCGCAGAGCAGAAGCACTGCGACGAGAAATTGCAAATCAGACTGAGGAAGAACGGGCATCAGCAAACGAGAAAAATTACTGAGCAACGTCATAGAAGGAACAATCTTGACAGGACCTTTCAAAGGTGAAGATGTCCTCATTCCTCGCATTCCTATGATTCCAACAGATATGCCATTTCAATTTAAGAGATTGCAATTCCCAATTCGATTGGCGTTTGCAATCACCATCAACAAAGCTCAGGGCCAATCTTTAGAATTGTGCGGTTTAGATCTAGACACAGATTGCTTCTCACATGGACAATTACATGTTGCGTGTTCTAGAGTCGGCAAACCAGACAATCTCTATATCTACACAGACAATGGAACAATTAAAAATATTGTATATCCACAAGCATTGTGAAATTAAACATATTAGAAACATCCGCTTTGTCTTTTCTTTCTTTTCAATTTAACCAGACTGAGCCACAGCAACGCTTGGCAGGGTACAGCTAGCGTAGACTAAAACATGAGATAATGGGGTGGGGGACATGGAGGATAAGGGGAAAACAAAACGTTTTGCTGATTGAAACAGAACAGCAAATACTTTCCCCACACCATTCAAATATATTTATTTATTTATTTACTGCATTTCTATACCACCCAATAGCCAAAGCTCTCTGGGCGGTTCACAAAAATTAAAATCATAAATTAAAACTTAAGTATAAACCTTAAACCACAATAGAAATGCAGAGATTTAAAATACAAATTTAAAACAGCAAGTCAAAAGACTAAGATGGTAAAATGTTACAATACTGGAAAAATAAAAAGGTCTTCAGAAAGTACAACGTAGGTGCCAGGCGAACCTCTCTAGGGAGCTCATTCCACAACAGAAAAGCCCCCCTTCCTGATAGCTACCCACCTCACTTCCTTTGGCAGGTAGAAGGACACCTGAAGATGCTCTTAGGGTCCAGGCAGGTACATTTAGGAGGAAGCATTCCTTCAGATAACCTGGCTTTAAACGTTAATACTAGCACTTTGAATCAGGCCTGGACCTGGACTGGCAGCTAGTGAAATTGGAAAAGTACTGGCATAATGTGGCCTCATTGGCCAGCCAATAATAATAATAATAATAATAATAATAATAATAATAATTTTATTTCTTACCTGCCTCTCCCTTTGGATCGAGGCAAGGAACAACATTAGTCCAGAAATCAACGCATCTTAAAAATTCTTGATTTCACATTCATCTGGGTATGAATGTGAAAAGGTGAAAACTAGCCTGCTGGAAAAGGCTAGTTTTAAAGCAGTCTTAAATTCAGAGAGACTGTTAAGTTGACGAATCTCCTCCGGCAGGCCATTCCACAGTCTGGGGGCGACAGAAGAAAAAGTCCTCTGGGTAACAGTTGTCAGCCTAGTTTTGGCTGACTGAAGTAAGTTCTTCCCAGAGGGCCTGAGTGTGCAGGGTGATCAGCTTCAGCTAATCTGCCAGCTCCGGCCTTTTCCGGACAGGGGAAACCTAGCCACAGTAGTCCATCTGCTGGTAACTTCCCGATTAGACTACTGCAATGCACTCTACGTGGGGCTGCCCTTGAAGACAACTAAAAAGAACTGCATTGGCTGCCTATGATCTTCCGGTCGGAATTCAAGGTATCAGCAATGACATTTAAAGCCCTAAACAGCTTGGGACATCAGTACTTGAAGGAGTTCCTTTCCCTATATGCCTGCCCGAGTTTTGAGATCTGTTGGCGGAGCCCTCCTCTGCGTCCCACCAATACGTGACAAACATTACGGTGGGAAATGAGAGAGGGCTTTCTTCGTTGTGGCACCCAAGTTATGGAATGCCCTTCCCTTGGAGGCCCAACTGGCGCCAATACTGGCTTCATTTCAGTGCCAAGTTAAAACATGGCTCTTTATCAAAGCCTCGGAGGGCTAAATTCTCCATGGTCACACATAGTTTTAATTGTTTTGATTGATTTTAATCATTTTTATTAATTTTAAAAAAATCTATTGGTTTTAACTTGTTAACAATGAAATACTTCTTTAGCTGTGTATATTTATGTTTACATTTAATCTGTACGTCACCCTGAGATCCCAGTGATATAGAGTAGGATACAAAGCCCTCTACCACCCCATACTAGGGTCCCAATCTGAATTGGTGTCTGCATTTGCACTAGAGTAAGAAAATAAAAGAACAAAATCTGCTTGCTATATCTTTAAAGTAACGTCTGCCTAATGTAATGTCTGCCCTCATTTTACTTATTCCCAGGGACAAAGGTAGGAATGGTGTTGTTGTCTGAAATGCCAGACTGACTCCATTGGATTATATCAGTTAGCTCAGCAACACATAGCATTAAAATGGTACACTCCCTGGAAAATATGAATATGTAAACATTGTTCCTACTTTGTGACTGGTGCTTAGTGGGTTATTCTCTAAATAAATCACAACTGTACCTAAAAACAGTTGCCTTCATTTGGTGCTGAAAAAAAAGTATACATTCAGATGTTACCATTGTTATGATGAGAAAAGGGATGTTGGTTCCACTTTCCCAGGCGAATATGGACGTCAACTGAAAATCCATGTAAATATATATATAAAAGAGCTTGCACAGCCAGGGGTTTTTGTATCCTATTACTATTGATATTGCTGGGGATGGGAACTCACCAGTAAAATATCAATGTGTAATGAATCAGTGACATAACATTGATTGAACTCCCATGGTGCGTTATTCTGCATCTCTGATGATCAATAGGAATTACTTAGGTGCTTATTTTGCACATACAGCTATAGAAGCAGGAGTTAGGTAGCCTTGACCTCACCTTGGCTTCTTTTCAACAAACAGAACCTGGTGTTAATATTTTTTAACCGGGTGTCAGGAGAACTGATATGTGGGCAGTCCTATTCGCGCTTTATCGTTGTCATCTCAATATCTCATCTTCTTTCGCCTGACAAATTCAAAGGAATCAGGTCAATGTGTGAGTTTTAAAGGAAACACTCCCTAGGCCTCGAAGTTCAGTCTGTCAGCTTTAATATTAAAAAAAAAGTAAGCATTTAAGCAGGCTTGAAGACAAAGGCTACATAGAAACTCCATTGGGATTCTGCAGCATATGGGTGGCCCTCTTAGAAACTCATGTGTATGTTAAGAGGGGAGGGTTGAATTGAGAAACCCTGAGAGCACAATTGTTGTACGAAGCCTAGAAAATCCGGTTTGCAAGTGTAAATTTGTGAACACTAACTTCTGATAATTTACCTTCACTGTATCTGGCTGAATGTTACATCAGTGCTCATGAGTCAAGACAACCACTTTTATTTTTAAATAACTAAAACGAGAGGCCAGTGGATCAGAACTTGCATCGATCTAAACAGTGAGCCGGAGAAATAGTTCCATGAAAGCCAGCGCATATAAGGTTTCCCCTATATAGTTCTCCGGATCAATTAAGTCCAAAGTTCACTGATACACTGCAGAAGTGTCATATGTATTTCTATCAAAGGAAATGGCAGAAACCCTAGGCTATAATATATCAAACTAGCCTGGGCAAGATACTAAAACAGATGAGGGCAACCTCTGGCCCACAGGCTTCATGAGGTGGTAGGAGAGAGGAATCCCCTTGTTATCTCCAATCACAGAGCTAACGAGAGGGTTGGGGGAGCGGTGGCTTTGCTTGTCCTGCATCTTCTCCCCAGAGGAAGAAGGCTCAGGGCAGGGAAGCTGAATCCCAGCAACAGCATTGGGAGGATTCTTCTCCCAACCCAGTCCCAGGAACAGATAATGGCAGGGGGCATCGCCTCACACTTTGGCCGGCCTGGATGGGGCTGTGCCCCCTGACATCATATGGCCCATGGGGGACTAGAGGAGGAGGGAAGAGAACTGCTGTACTAAAAAATATGTGTGTGGAGCAGGGACTAGTGTGGAGCAGGATCTGAACTAGTGAACTAGGACCTCATTTTTGTGTACTAGTGAATGACTCCATTTCAGTTAGTGTCGTGCCGAATTTCTCCCATGAAAATTCCAACTGTTCTCATTCAATTTGATAGGAAAGAAAATCAAAGGAGAAGGAATTTCAGAGTAATTCTCATGAGTTTGGTTCAGGGTTCTTGTGCTTAATTTACTTACAAGACGGCTGAGGAATGTGTGTGAGTGTCCTGTCTTTCATTGTACAGCAGTCTTGCTGACAGCCTGTAGCCTCCTTGGTTTCCTGCACTTCCAACCCAGAGGAAGATATCATGAGTTTATTCCTCCCAAAGGGCCTGATCAGATCAAGACGTGCAGGCAGCCTGGGAGACTGTAGAGCAATGCTGAGATGTGTAATAGAAAGGAAAATACAGGCAGTACCCTCAGCCCCATCACAGTGATTAGGTAAGGTCAAAAACATCACCAACACAGATTCAAAATAAATTATAAAATAACTTGAGACTGAGGCAGAGAAATGGAAGCCCCTTTCATGGGGAAAGAAAACTTTCAGGATATTGGAGGAGAGGTTGTGGCACAGCGTTAGCTCCACCCTTTTCCTGGAGCTGGATGCAACCCTGCTGCCCACCTCACACCTGCTACGGCACTTTCGGGGAAGGATCGGTGTTGCCTGCACCTGCATGAGAGACAAGATATATCCATAATCAGCGCTCAGAAATGTAACGTTTGGAAGTCCCTAGGGAAGTTGCTGAACCCTGAAGAATAACTAGAGCAGAGCCACAATTTCTCAATTTCTTGCCAAGGGTGATGCCTACCTGTGAGAAATTGTTGGAGAATTTCTCCTCGCCCTGGAGAAATTTGGTGAAATCCCCCCTCCCAATTTCTCTGCCCACAAATAGGATGGAGAATTTAGGGAGGCCACTTGAGCACAGTTCTAATTTTAATTACTTATTTTGGTATAAGTTTTGTCTCCTCACACTATTCTACAATTTTTTTCCCAATTCCCCCCCATTCCCACACCCTTCCATGCACATTTAAGTACTGCATTCAGCAAGGCAATTGCATGTGACAGCTCTGTGCAAGTGGAAACAAGAATGTGATGTATGGTGAAAACCTTGAAGCTCTTCACTTTTAACAGTAAAATGAAATATTTGAAGATAAACTATCACCTTGTTTTCCCATTAAAAGTTCTCCCCACTTCACCCATGGGCAGACTTATTTATTTATTTCATATTACTCTTAACACTCAAACTAAATACTTTCTGCCAGATCGTTCCGCTTGTTTTCCCTATGTCATCAGCTGTGACACACATACTTACCCCTTGGGGATTCTTCTCAAGACAAGTCGCTGATGGGCGGCATAAAGTTAAGACCGGTCCAAGCCATAACTCTCCTCCACCCTGGAATTCACTTACAGCAGCATCAAGGTTTGGTAAAAAACAGGGACTCTTTGATAGCTAGCTGAGATGCTCAGGCTGTACATTTTTCCCTAGTGAGGCCTATGAAATTACAACTCTGAACAAACCTATACAGCTACTCCTCTTGAATTAAGCTTTTTGCTTGGAACAGGTACAGGCAAGGCCCACCAAAACTCCTATATCTAACCATGCCCAGCCCCTGGGGCCCATGAAGTTCTGCACTGCCACCCTGTGGTGACTCACATCTTAGCCAGACATGTAATGGGAGAAAAATATGGGTGAATGGGTCAAGGGAAACTTTGCCAGGGTGATATGTACTCAGGCCTTGGCAGACCAGGATCCATTCTAAATTCTGCAAAAATGCAAGCCTCCCACTAAAATAACATGCTAGAATAAATAAGGAGCATCATATGATTTATAAAGCTTTATCACCTGCCTGTTTTGAACATTTGTTCTTTCCTTGGCACAGAATTTGTGTATTTTGTGGGATTGAAGTATGAGAACCTCCTTGATCTCGCCAACTTTGACAGTGAAAAAACAACAACTTAGAAACCCTAGAGCTGTATCTAGGGCTCCTGTAATACATCTCTATCTGCATGATGTCTATGTACGAGTGGGTGGCAGTAAGGGATGAGTGAAGGCAGCAGGTTGGGAATCTAGGCAAAATAAACCTGCCTCACCTGAACCCTTTGGCATGGCAGCAGATCCTTATTGTGCATCCCACATAGCTTTCTGCACCTCGTTTAGTGCTCTTTCTCAACCCATTTCTCACAAATACATCAGGCATTGTGACGTGTAGCTCATCCTTACCACTCTGCACATTTAGGATGCAATCCTATGCTTGTTTAGATCAAAAACGGATCTACCATTCCCAGCATTCTCCTTGCTGCTATGCTGGCTGTGTAACACTGAGAGCTGTAGCTCTTTTTTCTGTCTAGAGATGCATAAGATTGCGCCCTAAATGTGTTTGACTGAACTGCTGCTGTTAGGGTGGCCATGTGTCCTTCTTTACACAGGACAGCCCTTGATTGGAAGGGCTGCCAGAGGACGGTCTTCTGTTTGATGGTGTCCTCTATCTGAGGATTTAAAATGGAAATGGTTTTATGTGTTATTGTAAAATGCCATGATGCCAGAAATGGCGAGGTGGTGCTATAAAAATGTTTTTAAATGAATAATAAATAAAATGAAGTCCAGTTTAAAGATAAAGAACCATAGGGGCCTTGAAGTTGCCCACCAACACCGTAAGATAGTGTGCAGTTCGGTCCCGAGCTCACGGTCGACACTTGTGTATCCCCATGCCAGTATAACTCCATATTATCAGCAGCATTTTCCCATGCATCCACTTTGCCTTTTCATTTCGTACACTCCTCGGGCCATTTGGGAGATGAAAGGAAGTACTTTTATCACGTGTGTGAAAAATCTCCCAAGACTTGAGGATGATACATCAAGTCATGGATCATTAAGGAATAATATGGCTTGAGACACATTACCTGCCGGAGTAGGGATTAATGATGAAATGAGAACCAAGAATCGGCTTGTGGCATTCAAAATGTCCATAGCTGTGGTTCACTGCAATTCTACAAGAAACATGGAAAGAAAGAAGGAAATGACCTTCATTTCTTAAAATGTATTGTTTAGACTATTCCATTGTCAAGAGAAGCTTTGGAAACATAAATCATATTAACGGGTCATCATGTTCCATAGAAAGGTATAGCTACTCCTCTTGCTAGAGCAAGCAAGGACAGGATGAATTAAATCCTTTCAAATGTTATATTGGTCTCTAAGGAATTACTTCTGCTATCCCAAGCCAATTGTAAAATTTTCTGTTATCTTGTAAATTCTTCTTTCTGATTCCCATTTGTAAACTCTTCTTTGAGCTAATATCACTCATGTGTGATGATTCACACATGCAAACTAAAGTGTGGTGACCCCTAACAATGCAATCACATGGCGGCGGCTCTACCTTTCAGTTCACTAAGGCCTTTGCTAGACCTACCTGATAATCCGGTGGTGAGGAGGGGAGAGCCCGCAATGCAACTATCGCAGGCTCTCGATGTAGTCTACACCTCAGGCGTGATGAAAGGACCCCGCCGCGTCTGCCATTTTTTTGTCTTAAAAGGGCCATGTGCACGAACGCTCGTGCGCTCAAGTAAGTGTTTTTTTAAAAGTTAATGGCTTTCCCCGCTCCCCCCACCCTAGCCCTGATGGCCGCAGCGCCCCGTCCACTGCTTTTCCAGGCTACTTGTGAGTAATTGTGGTAGCTGGGAAAAGCAGCAGAACGGGAAAAGCGGCAGCCTGAGACCGCGGGAAATGCCGGGCCAAAAGTGGTGCCCGTTACCCCGGGGCAAGGAAGAGTTGACCCCTGCCTGAGCCCAGGATCCCCTGTGTGTCATCAGGACACACAAGGGTGATCCTGGGTATCAGCCCGGGCTAACCCATCATCTAGCTAAGGCCTAAGGTTTGATTCATGCATGCTCCACTTGGTAAGACACTTCTGAGGATGAATGTAGAAAACCAACTTGCCATATGGGAAGATAGTCTGCCATGTAAAGCTTCATCCTACATACCTGTTTCCCTCAAATTATCCCCATAGTGTAAAGTTGTTGTTGTTGTTAGCTA
Organism: Elgaria multicarinata webbii; assembly: GCF_023053635.1. NCBI lineage: Eukaryota > Metazoa > Chordata > Lepidosauria > Squamata > Anguidae > Elgaria > Elgaria multicarinata. Next base: position 53,383,473 of record NC_086172.1, on the reverse strand, counting down.
AATTACACCTCGGGCGGCAGCCCTCCTAAGATCCTTTGCATACCAGGAAAAAAGTTTAAGGGGGAGAAATGTAAAAATCATAAAAAACCAACAGCTGACCCAATCCAATTCAAATTTGGTATGCTGAAAGCCCTCCTTAATATCTATTACTGTGCCAATTTTGATGTCTTTATCTTTAAAAGTTATGCAGATGTAAGCATTTGTTTAATTTGTACTTTAAACATATCTAATCATCTTCCTGTGGCCACTTGGAGAAAAAGATTTGTTCCTAAAGGGGTAGTAAGATACGTCGGTTCTTTTGACTAAGAAGCACAATTAAAGCAGGATGCATGGGAGTTCTTCACAGTCAAAGCCGATTATAAGCTGGAAAACTTCGGAGTCCTTTGCACACAATTCGCAGTGATAGCACAGTATAATGCTGGTGTGATGAAGCTAGTAGTCTCTTGGCCATGTGTATTAATGCAAATGCAGTGGTGGGTGTTTTTCCACCACACCCTAAAGAATACACCTTTTCAGAGAGAGAGAGAGAGAGAGAGAGAATGCATAGTACCAGGAATACCAGACTCAAAAGCTTGCTTGTAGAGCATCATCAAACGAGTGTTTTATCACATGCTCGTTACTGGCCACTCATGTTTTTTGCAGTTCCTTTTGACAATGATGTCCACCTCCCACATGTCTCCCGCTCCTTTCTGTTTTCTTTCCACAACAAAATAAGACCCTGGTAAATCTGATTGTTTTGGGGTGGGGAAGCGAAACATGCCACCATTTCCTGTTGTATGCAAGAAAAGCAGCGAGATAAAAACACCCAATGAATGGGCCCCGTGATCATTCTTTACTTCCTCTTTCTTCCCCCTGTGAAGGAAAAGGAAGTATCATGGGACAGAAGTGGGGGGAGAAGCGATGGTAGGAAACGCAATTCCCTGCCCCCCGCCCCCTGATGACACTCGTAGCTACAAACCTCTTTCCTCTGTGGTCTGTTCTGTGGTCTGATTCTTCATTAACTGAACTACTTTGGTAATGACACTGAGCTCTTGAACTTGGCGTCGATGCTGGATTACGTATCTCATTTTTAGATTTAGACCTGAATAACAAACTTGGGAAGAAAGAAAATAAATACTTTAGGGTGTGTTTGCTTCCTCTTCCTTGAGGGTCCCTCCTGCTAGTCTTGTTCCTGACCTTTAGATTTTCCTTCCTGTTGGGCAATCAAGGGAAAACTTTTTAACTGGTTGCTATATAAAGGACTAACTAAGCAATTGGAAACTAATTGTGGAAAGCAATTGGATATTATTATTATTATTACTGGTTGCTGGGTTGTTTTTTCTACCCAGAAATGCTGAAGAGGCTTTATGCTCAGCTTCACACATTGAGAAAATCAGAGATTATGCTTGAGTTACAGCCTAGGTGGCCACCAGCCAGCTAACTGTAGCACACACAGCAGTGGGCTCCATCACACATAATTTCCCCCATCCCCGCTTTTTACCTCCAATGCATAAGCGCGTCAAGCTTATGGTCCCCTTCATCTGAATATGCTGCTCTTTCACTTGTTTGCTCTTCCACTTCATCCCTTCTCTTTCTCCCTCCAGTTCATTGGTTGTTCCTTTGGGTGCAGGCAAACAAACATCCTTTTTTAAAAATTGCTATTAATTACTATTACACAATTTATGTTAGCAAGTAACTTTTAGTGTATAGTCTCCCATTCTATTTGACCTTTTCCTCTGTATATTATTAAACAAAGAACGAAAACATCACTTCTCTGTTTTATTCTAATGTGCTCATCAGTACACTTCCCAGATGTATCATACCCACTTAACCCCTAGTTAGTCATACAATCTCTGTTTCCTCTTCGTTCTACAAATATTGAAATGATTCCTAGAATCAGCTTCCCATTGTTTATCCAGCAGATGACATCATTTTATAGAACAATGAATTATTAGAAAGCACTTTATTCACTGTCTACATTTGAATTCTCCTGGGAAGTTTGGAACTAAAAAGTATTTTCTGGGTGAAATGTAGCTCCTTCTTTAAATATGTTGCAACTGTGGGCACCATCGATAAATTCCTGTTTGCTCATGATGCTATTTTGTGTGTGCGTGTGTATGTGTCTGTCATTGTATGGGTATGTGATTTATACTTCTTCAATTCCATGCATGTTCTTGATAGTAATTTAAATTCTGCTTGGGTGGATCCCAGAATTCCAGATGTGTTTATTCTTGTTCTCTGAAGAAAGGAAATATAGACATTTTCATGACATAGTCATTGAAATCCCGGGTACCACTGGTAGATAAACACAGGAATGGGAAAGCAGTAAAACAAAAAGAATGACACCCTGGAGAGATATCTAAGGAAGCACATTACATCAGTTCGAGGCAACGACTGAATGAACATCACTGAAATTAAGCAATAAGTAAGAAATATGAGGAAAGCTGTCTACCACCAGCATCTCCCCACACCCACCCTGTCTGCAACAATAAAGAATTTTCTGTTCTTCCTGTCTCTAGCTAAACCTAATATTTCTCCCATCCAAATTGCATTATGTTTGCCTTCATCAGAGGTATACATAAGGAGGTTTTTAAAAGCTTCATGATACAGAAAGTAATCTGAACTGTTTTGCTGTGTTCTGGCACCTTGAAATGCCTATATCAGAAAGGGGACATCAAACTTTAATCAGTAAAGTTCACCTGCAAAATTGCCAAGCTGATTAATTGAAAGGATGAAATTTTAATCAATGAGGGGTTAGTTTAAATCAGAGGGGATCTGAGATTTACAGACACACCAGTTTGATTTTGAGACTCTTTCAAGTTTTAGACTTTTGGTTCTTCTGTATCACAAGAATAGGGAATCTATAATAAATATTAATAATTGCCATTTCTTCCAAAAATAAGTGGTAGCTTTTATTTACTAAACACTAAGGGCTTTGCTAGACCAGCCTATATCCCAGGCTAATACCCGGGATCGCCCCTGTGCATCCAGTTGACGCACAGGGGATCCCGAGCTCAGGCAGGGATCAACCCTGCCTGGCCCCAGGATATAGCCTACCCCTTTGGGCCCACTTTTTCCCATGGTCTTGGGCTGAGCCTGAGACCGCAAGCGTGTGGCCCGTTTTAGTGGCTTTTCCCGGCTCCACACGAGAAAAGCTGTGGAGCCAGGAGCCGCGCACAGGGTGCAGCACTCCCCAGGAGCGCTGAGCCCATCAGGGGCAGGGTGGGGGGAGCGGGGAAACCCCCCCAAAAATTTTTTGAAACCCCTTACCTTAGCGCACGCGCATTCATGCGCTTTGTTCCTTAAAAAAAAAAAAGGCAGACGCGATGGGTCTCTCCTTAAGCTCATCGCACCTGACGTGTAGACTAGAGCGACATCCCGTGATACTTGCTTCGCGGGCTCTCCCCTCCTCCGTCGTGGACGTTCCAGTAGGTTTAGCAAAGGCCTAAATTATCTCATATATCCTTTATGGTGCAATCTAATCCCATTGCATTCAGAAATCTTATTTGCTCCAATTTTGTTCATCCTTTTAGGGGGGGAAGGTGCCATTTATTTATTTATTTAAAAATTCCAAAGGACATTTTCCTGAGAGTAAGCGGAGCTGAACACAATGAAGTTACTTCCAAGTAAACATGCATAAGATCCAGCCATTAATCAACATCGCAAAATAGCACTTGTATCCAGGTTTGGCTAATATATTATTATTATTATTATTATTATTATTATTATTATTATTATTATTTTATATAGCACCATCAATGTACATGGTGCTGTACAGAGTAAAACAGTAAATAGCAAGACCCTGCCGCATAGGCTTACATTCTAATAAAATCATAATAAAACAATAAGGACGGGAAGAGAATGCAAACAGGCACAGGGTAGGGTAAACAGGCACTGGGTAGGGTAAAACTAACAGTATAAAGTCAGAACAAAATCAAGTTTTAAAAGCTTTAGGAAAAAGAAAAGTTTTTAGCTGAGCTTTAAAAGCTGTGGTTGAACTTGTAGTTCTCAAATGTTCTGGAAGAGCATTCCAGGCATAAGGGGCAGCAGAAGAAAATGGACGAAGCCGAGCAAGGGAAGTAGAGACCCTTGGGCAGGCGAGAAACATGGCATCAGAGGAGCAAAGAGCACGAGCAGGGCAATAATTTATTTCCAGTTTGTCAGCTAATTGATTAATCTGTTCAAAGGCAGGTGATTAATAAACTGAAATCCTTTAATAGGTTGCCAGCCTCAATTATGTCATTCTCTAGACTATAAGGTAGATTTCCAAACTTTATTTCATCAAGAGTTTTCTAATCTAATAATAGCGACATTTACATAGTTTCTGTTTATGGTGCAAAGTGTTGCAATGGCTGTTGCTGTAGATAAAGCTTATAGCTAAAAAGAAAAAGGGGGGGGGAAGAGAAGCAGCTGTTCTTTAGCCTTATGTTTCCTTCACTGTTAATGCACACATTTTTCACAGCAGTCATAATATTTCATAATATTTCCAAGAATCGTACTAATGTGCCAATAATATGAAAAAAATGTTTATTGCTGTCTCCAGAAAACAGGGCTTTGCAACGGCTAGTTTCTCCTTATGGTCCTTTCGGCAGCCGATTAGAGCTTTTCCCTCAGTCTTCAAATAAAATTATCCTGACTAATCTAAACCCTAACATAATATAGCACATCTGAGTTTCTACCTAGGGATTTTTTATGACATGCCACAGTTCTATGCACAGTTGATTGGGAGTAAGTCTTATTGAATTCAATGGGATGTTTGACTAAACATGCCTAGCAATTAGTCACTGTATGTTTAGTAATTAGTAACTGTAAATAACTACTTAAGACATTAGTCTTCATTTGCACCACTGCAGCCCACCCTAATTTATTTAAGCCATAGTGGGTTGCAGTGTGTGGTGATGTGGGCCGGGCAGCTTTGGAATTCAACGTGCAACCATGGCTTGTTGTGTCATGCAAACCCGGAAGAGGTGAGTTGTTGGCATGGTTAACCATCCATCCACAACCCTAAAACAGCCCATGGGTTCTGGATGGTTTGTTAACCACACCAACAATACACCCCATTGCTGGGTTCACACGACAAGCCGCAGCTTGAATAATCAAAATGGCTGCCCGCACACACCGCTAACGCTAACCCAGAGCAGCTTAGCGTGACATGCGAACCAGCTCTTTGTGTAATTCAGTGGTTTTTCTTTTTAAAAGCTCCATTTTACAGATAGCTGATGTTATAGGAATAACCCTGGGGATTGCTGATTGCTGGTGCCAGGTGGAGTTTAATTCTGGTAACTTTAAATGCTGCACCGCACCGCCAACCAACTGTAATGAGGCAAGTAAAAAACAGTTAAGTCATGTCTTGCTTTACGTTGAACTGGCAGTGTCGAGTGATTATACCAGATGCTTGAAAAAAGGTTGAAAACAAACATAACATTGGAAACACGAGTCAGCTCAGAACACATCATTACCACTAGCGCTGGTTCAGTGTTGGATACTACCCATTCACACATATATACACTTTGATATTTACTGTAGCATTAGTCAAATCAGAATCAATCTCCATAAAGCAGTATACGAAAATAGTATAGGTCTGGTACATCCTTTCCAATGGCATATTTCTTCTGCTGATTATCATTTTGCTATATTTGTTGGTTTTTAGACCTTTTATGTCTGGACAATAGTTAAATGCCTCCAAGCAGTAAGTAGCTAGCAGCATGCAATAGTTTGGTATTAATTTGTTAAGGGAGTTCATTGCTCAGGTTTATTATTCAGTAAAGCAATTCTGAATTTCCAGCCCCACTTCTGATGGAATAGTTTGCAAGTTTGAGCCAAGTGCAACTCCTGCTTCAAAATTAAAAACAGTACTTCTGTGCCATGGAGGTCTCCTGCCATTCTTTCCATCTCCCCATAAAACAGAATAGAAATATGGCAAGAATTCTATTAGTTCTGAGCAAAACACACACAGTGAAACTGACTGAGGCCCAAATGCTTAAGGAATGTAATCTGAGCCTAGAGCTATGAGGTGTGGTAACTTGAAATCTCAGACAGGCCCAGGCATTGATCAGGCTATGGGGGCCATGTGGCATCAAGATGGTAAAAGCTTAAGGCATGAAATGAGATGTTATATTAACAAATATTGCCAAGTAGTATATTAGAATTAACAACACAAACGCTAATTCACACCACTTGATTATTTGCAGCTGAATATGATCTGACCATGGAGATGTTGTGAAGTTGCCAGCTAATGAGGAGGGACACACTCACACGGATCAGATCGCAAAAAGGAAATTATTTTCTGAGCCCTTTCAGGGGTTTTCATCACTCTTGCTGGGTGGATCTCTAGCCATTCCCAACAACCAATTGAAAAATCACCCTCCCGAGTCCAGACAGCACATGAAGTGACCCTGAGGACAAGCCACCCTAAATGCTATACTGCTGCATTCTGCACTAACTACAGCTTCCAAACCAGCCCCAATGGCAGCCTGACATAAGATCATTTTAGAGTAATCCACTCTTGAGGTTACCAAAGCATGGATCACAGTGGCCAGGTTATCCGTCCTATGGCAATAGTGCATGCTTCTGCCCTGAAAGGCAGCCAAGAAATATTTTAAATAAATAAATTTACATATGTGCAGACACCTTAAAATGCTGGTGGATTTATTTTTAAAAAAATGTTTGTCGAAGCATCAGTAACTTTCTTTGTGAAATCTCTAAAGAACATGTTTACAGAATTATAGCTTGTCTACACTGAAGTATATGCAAAATTAATGCTATTGTGCAGATTTGTGAGTAAATCCTGGCCAAGGATCAGAACTGCTGCTTCCTAAGGTCTTCTAAGGGGCCTTAGAGTTTTAACAGCTGTGATCCTTTGCCAGGATTTACTTTTAAATCTGTACAATGCTGAGATTCAGTACAGTGCAGCCTAGACAAGTTATATTCCAGAAATCCTGGTCCTTAGAGATTTCCCAGTGAACATGAATTATTATTTTAGAAACAACTTTTTTTTTAACTCCTACAATATTTTAAGGTGTAAGTACATTCACAGAGAAGGGGTGCTTCAGCATTTACCATCACAGTCCAAGTCCTGTGATTTAAGCTCCAATGCACTAATGTCTATAAACAGACTTTTAACACCAATTGCGCATGGCCACTGATAACAGATGGTATTTCACTTTTTGTGCCATTCAATGTTCTTCTATGACATTATAGTTAAAAAAACAATGATGACGATGATGATGATGATGATGATGATGATGATGATGATGATGATGATGACAACCTGCCATGAGGGGTGCTCTTGGTCCCTGAATAGGATGTGGGGTAGGTGGGGGAGTCGAGGGTGTGTAGCTTTGTTCTGATAGAAGACATAAAATATTAAAGGCTAACAATAGTCTTTCTTCCATCAGAGATACACACTGGTGGATGGTTCTTTGTACAACATCAGATCCTGCTGCAAGACAGTTGAAATCCCAGACATATACTTTCCTCTTTCTTTTCCATTTACTAGGATATTAGTCTATACATTTCTTTCCGAAGGGGAGGACGGGACATTTCTAGGGCTGCTGTAAACCGAGTTCCATCACTACAATTTGTACTGAATCTCTGACATTAGAAGCAGATTCCATTTATCCTTTTCCTATTTTCAGTTTTCTAGAAATAAATATTCCATGTAAGGTTATTGTCCTTTTATTTAAAGTTTCCTCTAATATAAAGAGCATAATACAATAATGGTTTTTTTAAAAATAAAATAAAATAAAATAATTTGAAATCTGGTTATCTACACATTCCTATTTCACTGCCATACACTTTTTACTTCCCTATCATGTTTATATTTTAAAAGAACCTATTTAATCACGTATTAAATAATGATATCCAATCAGACGCAATCAACTGAACACACCTGGGATGGGATGGGATGCAAAGCTCAAAGGTGTTTTTATCATTTTGTCATTCCCACCCCCATTGTGTTTTATACACCATGCAATAATTACATGCTCTGTGGAGATTAACCGGGGTTAGTGGAAGGTTAAAGACACAATCCTATATACTGGCTGGGGAATGCTAGGAGTTGCAGAATTTTTTTCCATCTAAACAGGCATAGGATTGTGCCCTAAGTGAATAGTGCACAGAAAGGGAGAGAGAGAATGAAAATCATTATAATCGCTTCTATGTCTGGAAGCTGTTTGTTGCAATAATATCCTGTGCTGCAAAGTTGTGAGCAGTCACCATGAAGCTCCCAAAGAAATGGTACAACAATGCTTATGACAACAGAAGAAATACTACTGTGTCCACTTGTCTGAAATTGGTAGGAAAAGTAAAGGAATTCAGAACCAGAGCTCCATTTAGGGTGGAGAAGTGGGCCGTTTTGCCCCACCCACACTTCAGATTAAATGTGATTATTCCTCATGACCATCTCTGTTGTTAGCCAACTTTTTCATCTTTCACCTTGAGTAACAACAGCTATGAATAATTATGTGGGTCTCTTTGCTAGATATGCAAGGCATATTGGGGCCAGATCTACAGGATATGACAGTGTGAAAATGGTTTGAAAACGATATATGGAGTGTGTCCTGGGCCTCAACAGTTGTCACTACTGTTATAAACTGTCTTAAAGCAGTAGTGTAAATCCTTCCTGGGTCTCTAAAAAAGAGTGACAGTTGGAATGCAGTGCCCTATCATGTCCTAGGTCCTACTTTTGTAAATCGCCCAGAGAGCTTTGGCTATGGGGTGGTATATAAATGTAATAAATCATCATCATCCTTGGAGAGTGCTAAGATCTCTACATCCCATTTATTTATTTTATTTTTATTTTATTTTATTTATTACATTTTTATACTGCCCAATAGCCTGGGCAGTTCACAAAAATTAAAACATAATAAAACAACCAACAAGTTAAAAACACAAATACAAAATACAGTATAAAAAGCACAACCAGGATAAAACCACGCAGCAAAATTGTTATAAGATTAAAATACAGAGTTAGAACAGTAAATTTTAAATTTAAGTTAAAATTAAGTGTTAAAATACTGAGAGAATAAAAAGGTCTTCAGCTGACGACGAAAAGAGTACAGTGTAGGCGCCAGGCAGACCTCTCTGGGGAGCTCATTCCACAGCCCGGGTGCCACAGCGGAGAAAGCCCTCCTCCTAGTAGCCACCTGCCTCACTTCCTTTAGCAGCAGGTCTCTTATGTAGCTAGCCTAGGCAAGCTATGAAGCAGTAAAACACCGATTCCCCATTCATAATAATAATAATAATAATAATAATAATAATAATAATAATTCAGGGAAGTTTGGCTGGGGATATTTTCATAGCAATTTTTTGTTAATATATTTTAGCCACCCATATTTCAGCTTATGGGTTAGAGAGTTTTAAGGTTTTAAAAATAAAACAACGAACCTTATCCAACCAGAGCCATCTTCACTTCTTCAAGGAATTTACTATAAGTTTGGAAACAAATGCTAGTGAGCCAGAGAGAACAAAGTGACATTTTAAATATAGAGTATTTTTAAAATAAAGTATTTCCTGGAGAGGTGTTCACATCTTACCAATGTAGGCTCTGCCTAGAGAACAATAGAGTGCTGGGTTTTTTCCAGAAATATAAACAGAGTTTATTTACAGCTAATCAAAATATTTTGCTTGAGCAAGGAATATGAAGACAACTTTGTATAGGAACAGCAACATAAATAACTCATATGTGAGACCACAACTTTTAGGGGCACATTTGATAGCGACCTGAGAGAGGGCCTTTTCAGTGGCCACTCTGGAATTCCCTCCTAAGGGAGGCTAGGTGTGCTCCCTCTTTGATGTCCTTCCACCGGCAGGTAAAGACTCTTCCTTTAAGAAGGCCTTTAACCTGTAAGTGGGTCCGGTTTGTTGGGTGCTGTTTTTAATTTTTAAAAAATCTGTCATTGTTATGTTTTTATTGCATTGTATTGTAATAATAATAATAATAATAATAATAATAATAATAATAATAATAATTTCTTGCCCACCTCTCCCTCTGGATGGAGGCGGAGAACAACATTTAATCAATTTTAATTGCTTTTATAATCTGCCATGAGTGCCATTTTTTTACGTAGAAAGATGGGGTACAAATAAAATAAAGATACTCAAAATAGAATAAACACTGCAGCTCCATTCCACCCCCAAACACCCTCTCATCACCTTCTCACCATCTCTAGCTGCCTCTCCAAATCTCTCCTACCCTAGCTGACCTAAGTCTAGTCCTGTTCAGCCATTCCCTTAGAGTGTGTAGAGTCAACGCGTGAGAAGAGGGAGTGCTGCAGCCCCACCCACCCCACTTCTCGCATTTCCATTGCCCTGTACTCCTGTAGGCCAGCAATCTAAAGAGGAGCATCTTCTGTATCCATGGAGGCTTTCCACGTGAACCCATGTCGTTAGCTCCACTCCTCACTTCATGGTTCCTTCAGGTATGCATCACTAAAGTGGAATGGAAAGAAACTATAGCAAAAGTTCCCATACCATTGCTTAGGCTGACCATATGAAAAGGAAGACAGGGCTCCTGTATCTTTAACAGTTGCATAGAAAAGGGAATTTCAGCACGTGTCTTTTGTATATATGGGGAACTGGGTGAAATTTCCTCTTCATCACAACAGTTAAAGCTGCAGGAGCTATACTAGAGTAACCAGATTTAAAAGAGGGCAGCGCACCTGCAGCTTTAACTGTTGTGATGAAGAGGAAATTTCACCAGGTGCTGCATGCCTACAAATGACATCTGCTGGAATTTCCTTTTCAATACAACTGTTAAAGATACAGGAGCCCTGTCCTCCTTTTCATATGGTCACCCTACCATTGCTGGAAACTGAGAATGAGTCCCAATGCTTAAAATCTGGAGGGCACCAGTTAGGGGAAGACCATGTTCAGATGACACACTAAGCCACTAAGCATTTTGAGCTAAACTTTATGGCTTAGCGTGTTGTGTGAGCCATGACTTAGTGGCCTTAGCTAGACCGGGCTTTATCATGAGACGAACCTCGGGATTGTCCCTGTGCGTCCACATGACGCACAGGGGATCCCAGGATCAGGCAGGGATGATCCCTCCCTTGCCCCGGGATAGAGCCCTCCCCTTTGGGCCTGCTTTTTCTCTGGTCCCGGGCTGAGCCCGAGACCGTGGAACGTGTGGCCCATTGCCACAGTTTGACCCGGTTCCGTGCGAGGGGTTGGGGGGAGCAAGAAAAGTAATTAAAATTTAAAAAAACTTACCTTTAGTGCACGACCGTTCGTGCGCTCCTTCCCCTTTAAAAAAATTTTTAAATGGCGGGCGCGATGCCTCTCTTCCTGAGGTCGTTACGCCTCACGTGTAAACGGAGGAGGGATCTCGCTTTAATCACAACGTGAGATCTTCCCTCCTCCATTGCGAACTATAAGGTAGGTCTAGCTAAGGCCAGTGTGTCACGTTAACCCATTCATAACCATGATGGCTACATAACCGTGGTTTAAACACGCTCACTAGTGATTTGCTGCAAAAGGGTTAATGGCCTAACCATGGCTTAGCCTGTTGTCTGAACAGGCCCAAAGACTGCTGTAGAGCAACACAAGTACAGAGCAGAAGGAAACAAGATGATCCATGCCTGAGAAACCTAATCATTTTTATGGAACCATTTATCTAAACAAGGCAGATGGCCTGATCTGGCAGTGGCATATCATAGGGGAAGATTGTCTGCTCCAGATATGCTTGGTCAGTACACTTTTCCTATCATGAAAAATCTGTCTGAGATGATTAACAGATTTAAGTCTCCTGATACTTGACAAGTTAACTGATCAAGAAAAGACCTGAAAAGGCTACAACAAAGATGTTGCTGACATCTACATTTCATGGGGGGGTTTAGACTGTCATCTATCTGGTATTCTAATCAGTGAATGGAACGCCTTTTCAGCAGATGTACGTAACTAGCTAGATGTAAATGTTCCATAGGAAGTTGTACGTCCTTTGATTCTGCTACCAGTAAGCCATAACTCTTCCACATTTTTAATTTGAAAGAATTCTTTGCATGGTGTACTTTCAATTCATGTGGTGTTTTCATAGCACCTACACAGAGAGCATTGTCAAGGGAAGAAGAGGGCATGAAAAGGGTGAAGGAAGGTCAGAGGGGGAAAACTGCAGCTCCACTCCCCAGTGGCAATCCCCAGCTGCCCTCCCATCCCTGAAGGACCTGGGCCAGCTGTCAGAACTGGCGATTCACCCTCTGACCTCGTCCAACTGATCCCTTCGCCTCCTGCTGCTTGTCTCCTACCTCAACAAAGACCCTGCGAACTTGTAATGCCCCAACAGTGCATGCAGTGATCCTAATGAGGTCTCACTTGTTATTTATTTATTTATTTATTTATTTATTATTATTATTATTTGTTTATTTATTTTGTGCTTTATAAAGCAATACCATGCGATGCTCCAGACCCAATAGTTACAAAGAGATCTAATCCATCTTTCACTTTTATTAGTGCCAGCCTGATATTGTACAGACAGTTTAAAAGTCTTGTTAAATAAATACCACTAGCAAGAGCCCTGTATACTGATTTTGGCTCTTTAAGCACAACATGTGTATCATGTTCCATTTCTGAGTAATTCCTTACCCTACTATTTCATACATTTACTGCTATAAGACTAATATACATAGAACATTCTGAATACTGAGAACTGCATTATAGTGTTAGACAAGTGAATGGGCATCCCACCCCCACCCCCCTGTATTCTGGTGTTTAGATGTTTTAAGTCTTCTAAAACTATTCATAAAGAAACATTCTTCTTGCTCTTCTCTCAGTACTCAGGGAAATTATATATAAACACATACATACATACACACACACACACACACACACACACACACACACACACACACCTCTCTAAGTATCTAATTCCAAAATCTGTCTCTAAATTCTCTACCTCTGTGAAAGAGCCTTCTGTTTGTTCTGCCTCATGCTCAGAAGACTTTAGAATTGCTTTTGGTGGTGTTTTTAAGCTTACCAAAAGACACAGGCCAAGCATGTTACACATCTTTCTCTCCACCACTCTGCAGCCTCCACAGCTGGCCATATTTCCTGATCTGAAGAAGCCCCTCGGGGAAGAGTTTCCTCGTGATTCACCCCCACCCCCCAGCTTTAACAGAAGACAGAGGATCCATGAAAATTTCACTGACATTTTCGTCTCCTTTGATTTCCCCCCAAAAGTAATTTATTTTCTATCAAATAGAATGAGAATGATTGGAGGCAAAATGTGGAATAAATTTTCACCACAGCGCTACCACCTATCCATGACTTAGATGACCATGTCATGTATCTGACAGTGATCTCTGGCCCATGAAAGTGTATGCAAAAATAAATGTGCCACCAGACACTTTTTTCCTCTACAATGAAATCAGCCATAAGGAAAGTGCATGAATTATCTCCCTTCAGTCCCACTCTTCCCCAAAATACAACTCTACACACGTTTGAATTTTCTTGCCAAATGTCAGGAATAACAAATATGTCAATGACTAGAAATATCCAAGAGTTCTGAGGAAAAATATTTCCCTGAACGCACGGGGCACAGTTATAGTGTTAACCCTCTAAGAGGAAGATATTAGGGGTATGCACGGACCCCCTGCTCCGCCCCGAAAATTTCGGATCGGCCTCCTCCGCTCCGCGCCGCTCTGCCCGTACTCCGCTCCTCTTCGCCGCGGAGCTCCGGCTCCGAATCGGAGCTCCGCAGTGAAGAGGAGTGGCGCCAGGTAAGGCCGGGAGAGGAGGGCAGGAGGTTTACCGGGCCCTGCCGCCATCGCCGCCCAAGGGGGAGGGGGCCTTACCTGCCTCCATCCGTGGTCCGTCGGCGACTTCAATTGAGCCCGCAGTTCAACCAGACTTCCTGGTTGAACCACGGGCTCAATTGAAGATGCCGACGGACCGCGGACGGAGGCAGGTAAGGGAGAGGAGGGCGGGGGGGGTTACCGGGCCCTGCCGCTGTCACCTAATGGGCAACAACGACAGCGGCAGGGCCCGGTAAACCCCACTTACCTTTCGGGCGGAGCTCCGGATCGAGGCGAAGGATCCGCCTTCACCTCGATCCTCTTCGCCACGCTCCGCCGGCCCCCCAATCCTCTTCGCCTCCGCCTTAAGGGCAGGCGAAGCCCCCCGCTCCGCTTCTAATTCGCCGGTCCAATTAGAAGCGGAGCACATCCCTAGAAGATATTTTAATTTCAGGCTCTGTAAGTCCCTAGAAATGGTGTTTAAGTGAGCATAGGCTACTTGTCAGCAACTTGCATATCTTTCAGAATCTATGCCAGCAGTGACAAGTAATAACTGGGTTTCATTTTGTTCCCTATTCCCTTAGAGCTCTTCCACATGAGCAATTTATTGCTGGCTCATAATTGGTCACTCACAGAAGTCTGTGGGTCCTTTTCATGACATTGTCAAACTCCGATGACTCTCCCGCCATTTTCAAGTGGGAATCTGCCATTTTATAAAACCCCAGAAATGCGGTAATAAATCAAATCACACTATAATGCAGCACCATCTGCTGGCAGTATAATTGAAACATATGGGGAAGGAACCGGTGACAAGGGGGTCAGGAGTATGTGTACGTGCCGTTCTTTAAACCCAAGAAGACTCCGTAAGTCAAAACTCCAGTAAAGCTGACGGACTTTTGCTAAATGTAGAGAAGCCCAGAAGCCCCAATCTGGTATCCATTTTGGAAAACACCTTGAACTCTGAAGCATCCTCAGCCGTAACTTTTCCACAGACAAAAATGAATGTGTCTTTCAGCCACTAGCTGGCAGCAACATGAACATATTTTACAGTGTCCCTTCTGAAATATGTAAGGCAACATGTAGTTGACAGAAAATGCATTTGTTGTGTGTGTTGTGTCAGTTGTGTTCAATCTTTCCAGATCCAGGCCCAATGCAACAAGTTACCCATTTTAGTTTTAGGTGTTTTGTTTTGTTTTACTCTATATGTCCATCCATCTTCTCACTTTCTCCATGCTTCTCCTTAGAAGTGTTGCAGTCTCTCCATAGCTCTCTCCTTTATTTATGGATAAAGCTTTAAATACAAAAATGGAGGTGGTGCTACTAGCTATAGTTTCAGCTGTCAAATTGACACAGTAGAGGATAATGACTCACCAGTTTGAGGCCAATGTTCTCTATATCATGCCACATAGGACCAATTTTAGCCATATGGGTTAAAACCACGTAACATTCTACTGTCCCATGTGGCTGGCAACTTCTTCAAAACAGATCTCTTCTGCTGCAGATGTAGCCTTAGGACTTCAAGGATCCATGGCCCATGGACGCACCTCATTGGCATAGTAACTGCATACTGGTTAAGGTTCAAATTAAATGTGAAGCCAGATGCATGGAACACTACAAGGACATGCAATGTTACCTTTCCCAGAATCACATTAACATGAGCATTTGTGTTGGGATCCAGAACACATCACCAGCAGTGCCGAGAAACTAGAACTGCTGCTAAGAGGGTTTTGCAAGCAGTGGTGTCTGTAATATCCCCTAACATGGGAAAATACGGAGTATGTGAAAAGGACTGCTGTGCTCCATATATATCTATATTGCTTTGCAAAAAGTTGCAACACCTGGAGATATATTCCCTCTAGGTTTTCTGAAGAGTTACAGCAGGTATTAGCCAGCTGCTGCGCTATGTAGGAAAAGATGGATCAATTATTGCTCTTCTTTCCACTAGAGGTAGACCATTTTTCTAATTGACCAGAATATAAAGAACTTTCCTTAAAACTCCAGAGATTTACCAGAAGACAGCAAGCACAGAAACACAGGAACCTATAAAGTTGTCCAACACAATAATTTCCAGAGAGGTAGCTATATTAAACTGTTGCAGCAAAAACAACAAAGATTCTTGAAGCACCTTAAAGACTAACCAGTGTAGGGTCTGCATTGTGCTTTAAAGTACTACAACACTCTTTGTTGTTTTGTCATAATAACAAAAGTGTACAGAACTTGGATGCCTGATTCACAGGTCTGTATCATTGCCCTGACGTCTCACTAGGGTTAAGTTCACACATGCATGTTCATCATTCAGTGACAGCAACACCAAGTCCTTATGCCCTGCATATGTAAAATAGGCATCACAGATCAAACATGACAGGCAAAAAAAAGTTTGCAGCACCTGTTATACGCTCAATCACAATATATTTCAGTGGACATGATTAATTCATTCAGCAGCAAGTCATTGAGTTGGTGTCACGACTGAAGAGATGTCAAGTGATTTATAGGCATGTGTGAATGGGATCTAAATGACTTGCTACGTAATGTAAGAAGTTTCTCTTTTTAAAACAAAAGAAAAAAGAAATGGTGTTATTTGATGTGATTCTAGGTGACACAAAAGCTCTGTCTGCATGACTCAACTTGTGATGGCTGCTTCACACACGGAAATAAATGTTTGATGGTGCAGCCATCAAGTAGTGAATAAGCACAAGCTTTTATTGCAAGTAGTCTATTTGCCTTAGCCACCAGGAGGAACCTCCTCAACTTCAAACTTTATAAAAATTGCAAGTATGATGATTAATATTTTATCTGGCATAAAAAAATATCTCTTTTTCTCATATGGGAAGCATTGCAAAAAATGGAAAGAAGAAACTTGCATTTTCTTCTGTTATTGGACTCAATGCTTCAGATGAATCTCCATGGACCTATGAGTCCTTTTGTACCCAGCTTGAATATTTTCACTGGAAGCATTTGTAGTTTTCAAAATAACAATAGCATCAGTTCGGATCAACAGATTTTTTACTGTTTTATTTGGCTCTTATAAAACACTGCTCAGTATATCCAGATCATTCCAGCATATCCAGAGATTTTCTACACAAGGCATTTATTGTGCACTTATGATTTCTTACTCATGATTATTTACAGGCTCTTTAGATTACATTGTGATCCTTTAGTTTGGCTTCAATTTTTTCAGAGCACTTTCCTTTTTTTTTTTTTAGAATGTGGAAAATGAGGTATTACTTGTGTTTTTGCGCTATTCCACTATGACACACTGCCACCTAGAGGTTATGTAGCAGAAAAGCAGGAAAAGAAAAGCTCTTTGTGTAGAATTCAGATCTCAATTCTGTGGCAAAACCGATACAGCGATTAAGAGCCTCATGTAGAAAAGCTCCCAGTTTCTGTTTGTAACAGTTCCTTCCTCACCATCACCAGCAATCCAGTAGCTGAAAATAATGTACTATGCTGATAGTATCTAAGGAGCAAAGTCATCAAATCATCAAGGTGGAAGGGACTTCAAAGGTTACCTAGTCCACCCTCTTGCTCTTAGAGTCATCTATTTCATTTCAGTTGTTCTATTGTTCTGATTATTTTGAATAACAACAGTGGTGTTGATATTTTTTTAAAAAGCTATTGATATACATTTACTCAAAGTTCACTTTTTTCTGTTTGTGACAGTCCTTCCTCACTATCATCAGCAAAACAGTAGCTGTGGTTAAGGAAATATGTCTGTCATTCACATTATGCATTTACTGCAAAAAGACCACAATAAAACACCATTATACCTGCTGTATTCATGTGGAACCACTAACTGTGAACCAATGAAAAACAATTACATCTGATATCAGAGAAGACAAAATTTTAATACCTCCAGTCTCTTTTTCTATGTGAATGCCAATCTAGAAAAAGAAGTTGCATTCTAACTATCTGCTTCAGTTCCAAAAATATCTGGTTCTATTATCTCCAGACTGTCCATTGCTACAGACCTCCATAGCAGGCACCCTGGGGTGGGGGAGCATATTAAATTTACACAAATTATATCTTATTAATATTGTTCTGTCCCAACTCTGGAGGTAGATATCTGTCTAGGCAAAATACCTATAAAGCCAGTACTGGAAGAAAGACACAAATGGAATTCATAAATTGAAGGTATTGCTAACACACCTGGATACAGTTAAACACTTTTATATGTAAATTTAATTGACAATGGTGTGTATTACAAAAAACATTTCTGCCTTCTTCTTTCTATTTTTTAAGTGGTGGGCCAAAGCATGGAGTTTTACTTTGCACCTTCTCACAACATTTGCAAAAGTATGAAAACTGGATACATTTCACTTTCAGTTTTATTTTTTTCTTTATGGAGCTAATAAAAGGAAGCCTGTGGGACTGTTGGTTAGAGAGTTTCCTTAGAATGGCAGTGAGTTTTCATCTGTTCAGACAGGTTATTTTTATTTAAAGTACATTGCATTAACATTTACAGATGTTAAAACATATTATTGACCTCTTGACGAGAATGGCTCATTATAACTATTCAGTGATGAAAAAAAGTGGTACAGTTATTGCACATTTCACCATCATTGGTAGGCTCATGTAGAAAGAAAGTCTTTCTACACACACACACTGACCATTTTTATTTTATATAAGAGGGAAGAAGAATTATAGTTACTTTTCAGTGGATCTGTGTTTTCACAACAACACTACAGTGCACAATCTTCACAACTAACGTGGTGTGTGTTTTTTAATATACGGGACAACCTTTTTTGTAGGAATTGTGTAACATGTAAAGCAATGGTGACTGATGAGATGTGATTTGGGTTTTCCCAAGATAACTCTATATCTGTTTTCCAACCCTTGTATTTGCCTTCCTTTGTGTATTTGTCTAGCAGAGGTGGTGAACCTTTTTTGGTCCCCTGACCAAATTCTAATTTGGAAATGGTCTCAGTGGGTACAACAATGGCTGGAAATAAGGGAAAAGGGAGCATGCTCAGGTCAGAGTGAGTGATGCCCAAACAAAGTGGGCAAAACCAGATTCAGATTACTGAAGAGTAAGTCCCAGTGGAACAGCTTTCAGGCATGCAAAGTACAGCTTAATTCTAAAATTTAAAGGTATTTAAACTTTAAATACATAGTAGGTTTCAAACCTACTGCATATGAGCAGTATATTTTGTGATCCAACCTGACAGCTTTGGCTATTGGGCAGTACAGAAATGCAATACATAAATAAATATCTCCATATGCTGTGGCTACTAAAAGAAAACTGCCCATTCACATCTGTTTATGGGCTGCGTGTATCCAAGCTTCCATTTAAGACACCTCACCCAGGCATTCTGGATTTTTCAGAGTCAATATGTTATTCTAAAATGGCAGTAAATGTAGGGCCAAGACAGACATCACTTTAAATGTATGTCTAGCAGCTACATATTGTTGTTGTTGTTGTTGTTGTTGTTGTTGTTGTTGTTACTTTAGAGTGGCTGTAGGGGCCCTGATACGGACCAGGACCATAGCATTGGGGGCAGGGGGTGTAGAGGGGCTTTTAAGATCCAGGTTCCCCCATGCTACTCTAAAGTAAAAATGAAAAGAAGACATAGCTGCTAGTAATGTCTGTTTTGCCCTAAGTTCTCCGATAACAGACCCCTATTATACTGAGGAGAGAACTCTTCCTCCTCAAAAATATTTTCTTTAAAAAAATCCAGTCATTTTTAAAAAGTCTTGTCTTTGAAAGTTGGAAGGAGGATGGTTTGTGACTCTATCCTGAAAGTTGGGAAGAGACTCAAAAAATGGATTAAACTGAATCAGAGTTGAACTATGTTAAAGAAATGCTCCATCGCTAGGAAACGATTTGACAGATGTGTTCCAATTACCTCCGGTAATGTTAAGTGCGTGGAAGCATTTAAATCCTGATGGCACCAAAAATGTAAAGCATGCTGCTTATTAAGCTTTTATATCTGACATGTAGTCTGTTACCTGACGACACCTTTTCGAACTATCTGGAGATCATTCAGCTAATGCACTTGGAAAAGGTAAAATTAGAGATGGTGTATACTATAAAGTCATTAAACTAGAAATTATATGAATTTCCTGGGCCTTCAAGGTAATTTTTAGCGTCAAATCATTTTATAGTCAAATGGCTCCCCAAATGCCAGCAGGATTCTCCCCTTTCTTTATTCCAGCTATTTGTGCTTTCTTCTCCCTCCTTGACTAGTGATAATACTCACTGCCGTTATGATACTTTAAAAAATAGCAACTTACGTGAGGATTGTACTGCTTTAAAGCGCTTTATAACAGTTTTGACAAGTGTATATGGAGTGTGTCCTGGGCCCCAATGGTTGTCAAAACTAGGGGTGTGCACTGTCCTCAGACAGCTTCCTCTAGCTCATTT
Organism: Elgaria multicarinata webbii; assembly: GCF_023053635.1. Lineage (NCBI taxonomy): Eukaryota > Metazoa > Chordata > Lepidosauria > Squamata > Anguidae > Elgaria > Elgaria multicarinata. The sequence continues at coordinate 53,363,403 of NC_086172.1, read as the reverse complement.
TCCTCTCCCCACACAGGACCAACTGCCTTGTGGGAAGTACACCAGGAAAGGGGAGGTGGGCCAAGGCCTCCTCAGAGCCTGCTCCAACTAGACAATTTTTGCACACGCACACACACACACACACACACACACACACACACACCCAGGGTATTCGTTCATCAACTACCCTGTGGGAAAGATCATTGTGGGTTGTTACGTTTCAGTATTGTTTATTGTGATTATATTAAAGTATCTTTAGGTGACTTACAAGACACCTTGGAAGGATTTGTTTCCTGAAAGATGAGTTATAAATCATTCCAATAAATAAATTCCTTGCTGTCATATTAATGACATACCTGTGTCACAATCTCATAGAATTTGTCATGTTGCTACTCCACAGCCAATTATGAATCTCCAAAGAAAAGGAGATGCATCACCAAAGAAGAGGAAAGTGGTTTACATAACATTTTGCATATGCTAATTTATATGTATAGATGCAGATTTAGAAATAATTATTATAAGTAGGAATAGAAATATGGTACATCTCACCACAGGGTGGAAGACTGTGAACAGGTGACGTATGTGCCTGCCTGTTCAGCCAGCTGCCCAATTGCGAACTGTGGATGGACAACAGTTCTGATGGTTCTTTATCTTTCAGCTGGCCTTGGGCAGACGGCTCCATCAAATAGAGGATGGCTTCAAATTTGGATGGCTCTCTGGCAGCCCTTCAAAGAGAGAACTATCTTCCATAAAAGAGCACACCTGGCCTCATGATTTTCCTTAAAGACATACAGTGCCATCACACTGTGTGTGTTTATCATGTATCTCATCACACAACCTCATTCCATTTATGACATGCTATGTTATTGCTTACAAAAGCCAATGGCCACTGCTTTGGTACCAAGCAGTGGCACCAAAATATTTTTGAACAAAAACTGATTTTATTTTTATTTTCCCCCTAGGAGATTAGGGTGTACCATGAACAATCCTGCCACATTGAATTTTGCCTCTCAGGCACCCTTTGGATGATGCCTGACAGCATTTTTACCAGCAAAAAATCAAAGATTGTGAAAGTTCACCTCAGCCCTTGTATAAATCAGTCCTCTGAGAAATTATAGACTGAGGCCACTCTGGTTCAGTGCTATATTGAGTTATTCTAGCTTGATTCAGAAGGTAAAACAAAATGCCAAACAAGTTTTGTGAAACACCAATTACATTTTCCCCAGCTCTTGCCTGATGGGGGGAGAGAATTCTAGTGATACCTATAAAGCTCCAGATTATTTTATTTATTTTTATTTTTAATAAGTGACCTATTACAGAAGGTCAAATGCTACATTTGAAAAAGAAAAGAAAAAAATAACAAATATATGTATGTTAAAGGAATGGGCAAAATTTCACTTGTAAAATGTTTAGGGCAAATTAAATTGCTTACACATGCTCTGAACGCAGTGTTGCCATGGTTTCCTGTGCCAGAAAAAAAAAAGTACCAGCTAGATATCCCTTCGCAACTACAATTATAAGAAAAGAAATGCAGGCCAGGCCACACAGAGGAAAGGAATTTAGATGTTTCAGTCGTGTCACTCCTGGAGAACGTTAATAGCAAGTGCTGACAGATAACAAAGACCTGGTTTTTATGCCAGTCTTGAGTATAATATCTTTAGTCAAAGAGGACTCAGCTTCTAAACTGCTGCAATTCAGGATGTTGTTTGGTCTTGGATGGAAGGAAGTGTTATTCCAGGAAGGAGCTTTAGGATATCCTACAAGCGGTTTCCCAGAATAGAACTAGATGAGTAAAGGACAAGAGGCCACACATAACGCCCCAGGAAGGGTCACCGGTCTAGGGAAGATTTGGATAAACAAAGTGGAAGACAAGATTAGTCTATTTAGAACTCAGCAGGAAAGATGGCAGAGGACAAAGGAGCATCTGGTGGCGATTCATGGGAAGGCCCATCAGATATTGGCAAAGCCAGCCAATATCTCACAGCAAATCGTCAAGAAAAACTACCATGAAACTAAAGAACGGCTTTCTCACACTCTGAGCATCATCCCGGGGGGGGGGGGGGGATTATGTTTCCTTACCATCGCTTTCCTCCCCGCTTCTGTCCTAAGATACTTCCTCTTCACACAGAGGAAGAAAGAGGAAGTAAACAATGACCACGTGGCCCATTCAGGTGCTGTGTTTATCACGCCACTTTTCCTGCACATGGCAGGACATTCTGTTTTTTAAAAAAATCAGATTAAAGGGCTGGGAGTGTAGGAAGGAGTGGGAGACACATGGGAAGCGGATGGCATCATCAAAAGGACCAGCAAATATCCGTAAGTGGGGAGTAACGACCGTGCGATAAAACGCTTGTCTGATGACGCTCTCTGTCTTGAGTAGTCAATTTCTTTCTCCGTATGATTGCCTTCTTCATGGTCTTAGCACTAGCGCTTGGGTCAAACATGATGTGGGGATTGGAAGGGGGAATTCTGTTTCCTATTGTCAGTGATGTCCTGCGCATTATCCTTTAGATGAATGTGACACATGTACAACTACCTTCCAGACAGCACTCCAAGACCACGTTAGCTTGGGAAACAACTGCCTTGAACAATGTATTCACGTTTACAAGCTGGGAACTGCAATACCTCTGAAAGTGCTTCCTTCATATATAAGCTACAGCTGCTTATTTGTAAACTGAGAGGAAAGGGCCTCCTTAGACCATTCTAGTAGGATTTTTAGAATTTGCTCCATCTTTTCATCTTGCTAATAAAAAATAAGGTTTTTACTGGAGCTGATCACTTGGAAGAATGGGAAAGCCAGTTTTCATCTGGTCAGCCAGAAGATCAACTGCAATAAAAATTAAAAATATGCAAATAACCTTTGGCTGCATGACGCATATCACCCCACCACACAAAATACAGATTTGCTACTGCTACTGCTCCTGACCCAAACCCTCAACCTGAAGCAGAGCACCAAATGGTATCCAGAGCCAGCCAAGTTATTTTGGTACATGAGGCAGAAAATCCCGTAATCACCTCTCCCTGTCCCTGGCAGTAGAAATATATTAATAACTAAGTAAATAATTAACAATTTGCTGCCCTTTTTGGACAAATCTGCTGCCTAAGGTGACTGCCTCACTCTGTCTCATGGTAGGGCCAGCCCTGCCCTCAACCCAGCTTTGCTTTTCTTATGCCTGTGCCTTGCCTTACCTTGCCCCATCTACCACTGATAATAGAATCCGGAATGGATGACAAAGCTTACATTTCCACAAAATAAACCATATAATAAAGACACATATGACAAGAAACTTTTAGGCCAGCTTTCCCCAACCTTGTACTCTCCAGATATTTGGATTACACCTCCTATCATCCCAGACCAGGCCTGGCCTAAGGCAGGTTGCTGTCTGAAGCAGGATCCGCCACTCTGCAGTTGCCACCCCCTGCAGCCTCCTCTTCCTCCCCCGCAAAATAGTAGCTGCTTGTTCACCCGCCACATCACCATGCCTCACCACCCTTCCAACCTGCCGGCTTACTTTCCCTAGTGCAGACTCACAGCCCTGTGTGCTGCCTCTAAGGTTTTCTGCCTTCAGAAGGCACACAGAGGCTGCATGTCTGGCAAAGCATTGTGGAAGATCCCAGAGCTTCCGGGACTTCTCGCAATTGCCCATGCCAACCATGCACAGCAGCAGTGTGGGTCCTGAAGGCAGAAAAACATTACAGGCAGTGTGCTTGCCCACGTTAGGGAAAGTAAGTGGTTGGCAGCAGGGCTGGGTGATGAAGCAGAGGGGCGAGGTGGCAAGGGGCGTGGCGATACAGGGGGAAGGCATGTGAGCGGATGCGACCTTGATTTTGCTGGCCACCTGCATGCCATGCAGGTGGCCAGCAAGGCCAAGCAGCGGCAGACCCTTTGGAGGGGGAGAGTGCAGCTCTTTCCATCCTCCTCCACCGGCTGCACCCACTTCCTACAGCTTCATGGTAGGGCCAGCCCTGTCCCTGACCATTGGCCATCCTGGCTGGGGTTTGTGGGATTTGTAGCCCAAAACATCTGGAGGCACCAGGTTGAGAAAGGCTGTTTAAGACATTACTACTTTCATGTGAATGGAAGGTATTTTCAGTGGTGTTCACATGGCAGGGGGAGCAAGCAGAAGCAGTAACATTTGAACAGGTTCTTAAAATTGGGCTGCTGTAGATGTTAATTGTGTCAAACCCCAGACAAAAGCATCCAAATGCACCCGCGGCTGTCTTTTTCGCAAGAGCAAACATTCTCAGCTTGACTAGACACCCTGGCTTGAATGCCTGTGAGCAGAACCAAGGCAGGCCTTGTTCAGTTCAAGCAGCAGCATCCCTCAATTCTGCTTGCTTTCCACCTAGTCCATTGCTGCCAGTTACACTCTCTGTCTGCCCCATGGGGGGAAATGCCTTATTTGGGGGCAAAAAACAATGCAGCAGGCAACAGAGGGAACCAGGCACTACAGGGCCCAATCCATTTTCAGGGAGACTAGCAGGCTGCTTGCCCATCTCTGTTTCCAATTTTCAAGCGGTTGCAGAACTGGTTTCTCTTAGGGGAGGTGTTTGCAGGGAACTAACAAGATTTGGAGATGTTGATTTTTCCCTCTTGCGCAGCCAAGTCAGATCTATTTCCCCTAAAATGGAAAGTTGCAGACCTAGCTGCTGCTGCAGAATTGACTGTCATTGACTAGAGGGACTGGAAAATGGATAGGTTCCCATTTCGCTCCCCATTTCCCCCGCCTGCTACCAATGCTCTGCACACGCCAAGTGGTGAGTTGCAAGAATGGGCAAAATGTCAACAAAATGGCCAGGCTTGTTGCATCTGACATGAAACAGGGCTTGACGCTTTGAGGAGAAGATCACGGCACACCTCATTCTAACTCTATTATGTGAATTAACTTCATTAAAAAGTACGCATGTTTTGTGGTTCGTTAACTAGGAACTACCTCTCGGTCCAGACTAATGAACTTTTTGTGAGAAGGAAAAATGACATCAGTTGCCAAGTATATGATTTGAATTAAGCTTTTGCTCAATCTAGCCTGGGACACAACTGCCAGAGTAGAGAGTTGAGAGCTATAATAAATGTATTGCCAGCAAAGGGGTGAACCCAACCTACATTAAACTTCTGAAACAATAAAAACAAACTAACCACAGTATATTTTATTCTTGGAGTGTTTATATACTGCTGTATATCACCCATGGACCAAATACTTACAATAATGGCTTTTATTTCCCACAGCATGCCTAGATTTCCCTTATTCTATGTACTGCAGACTGTTTCTCATTGGACCTACTGCAGACTTGAAAAGGGGATTAAATAAATACCCAGAGGATGCACACAAATAATCAAAGCCAAGAAGTGAGATCATTCTCAAAGTTCTTAAGATGTTTGCTTAACAGAACCATGGAGTGAATAGTGGGGTGGTCAAAGTCTAGCTCGAGCTATTTTCAGTATATAGAGTTCATATTGTTAAGACACACCTGTCTCTTTTCCAGCCTGGAATAGTTACCAAGTGTACTTTGCCAATGTATGTATATCAGTAGTTTGTGAATTATGGTTGAACTGAACACACAAAGCTGGGAAGTCATTTTTCCAACCATACTGCCAGCCCCCTTTCAAACCACAACAAAGGGACCTTGGACAAAGGGACTAGCACAAGTGTGGCAAGTGACCAAGGGCAGGAGCCCATTGGGATGCACACAGGACTGTTGAACCACAAGGTTCTGGGACTTATGAGTCTACAGCCTGGGTGCTCAGGCCTGTGAGATATTATGCATGCTAAGTCAGAGTTGCCCCCTCATGAAAACAGCTGAGGGAAATCCAGCTATACAGAGGGTTACAGTTCAGCACCCATAGCCTTCACCTCATATCCCACTTCCCATTTGTTCTACTCACAACCTTACCCTGTGCCACTGTCAACAGTATTTTTTCTCAAATTTTCACACTCCCCCCAAAATTCTGCCATAGCCTATGTACTAGAAGAACTCCCCATGCATCTATATCTCAAAGGTTAATGCTAACTTCTGTCCATGAGGCCCTACATGTGTGTGTGTGGGGGGGGTAATCCTCTCCCCCTCTAACATCCCATAAAAACTTTGTAATGCAGCAAACCTAGCTAATCTGCTAGCCATATAGCTATCTATGTGCAAAATTTGCGGCAGATCAATCAGGGGGAAGTTAGCTGTGCCCCCAAAAGCGACTTTTTGCCCCTATGGGGAATATGTACAAAATGGTGTTCCCCATCATAACTATGGGTGGTCACCCACAATCATTACACATGAACAACCAAGAGACACACAGAGGTCAGGATCTGGAGTAGCAGTGCACCACAAGAGAATTGGTCTTCCCAGAAGGGGAAAGGAGGAAAGGGACAACAGGCTAGTACAGTGTTTTTCAATGCAAGTCCTGAAGACAAATGGCAGCTCCCAATAATCTCAAGTGTGGGTCTCCACCTCTCTGTTTTTTGTTGTTTTTGTTGTTGTTGTTGTTGTTGTTGTTGTTATTTGTTGTTGTTTTTTGTTTGTTTGTTTTGGTGTTTTTTGTTGTTGTTGTTTGCAGTAGCTGTTCCTGCTCAGCACGGCCTTGTGGTTGATTTAGTGGTATGCCAGTTGCTGAGATCTGGGCTACTGGAGGAGGCTTTGGGGGTGAAGAGTTGGGAGACCTGCCTCTCTCATCAGCTGGAAGGGGCGGGAAGGGCAGCATGGAAAAGGCCTCCAGGCAGCAGTACCTGGACCCAAATCGGCACCTGCTTGAATCATACTGAAGATCACTGACATTTGGATACATGGTTTATTCCAGGGATGCATGTGCAGCATTTAATTTAGACTAGGCTATGGTTGGGTTAAAATCACGGAGAAGGCAAGTGCCTTGACAGATCAGGCATAAAGGTGACATGGGAAATTTCTAAAAAAAAAATTAAAAAAAATGAATAAGCAAGAAGAGAAACTGAATTGGATAGACAGAAGAGCAGGCTATTGATGTTACCTTCCCAAGGGGAAGGGACTGCATTTGTACTTTCTTTCCAATGATCTACCATATGTTAGGAAGATTAAGCACAAACAATAAGCTGCCTAAAGGCAGCCTTGTCAGTTGATTTGTTGTATGTCTGTATTCTTTTTCCAATAGGGAGCAATGATGGGAGAGCAAGTGCCCACCCATTCTTCTTGGTTGATCTTGAGCCCTGGCAAAACATGGTACAAGAACAGAACAAAACAGAAAAAAATAGAAGAGACAAAGCTAGCTACTTAAAGGCAACCCCTTCCTGAAAGTTTGTTTTTGGGGTGGGAAGAGATTATCCAGAAAAGGTGACAAAGGAGAGAGAGAGAGAGAGAGAGAGAGAGAGAGAGAGAGAGAGAGAGGAGTCAAAGCTTCTTGCCATGAGTGTCTGGCGCACCACTTGTGTGGACTGTAAAAGGAGGCTGTGTACATGCTTGAAGGGGCAATTTAGGTGGTAGAGAATAAATAACTGCTTGCTAAATATATGCATCCCAACTTACAATGTGGTTTCAAATATCTCTCAGTTTTCTGATGGCTGATTAATGGGAGATATGGGAGGGATTGGTGTGGGTAGAAGATGAGCAGTTATCAATCTCCAGGGGTATCGGCAACTAAACAGCAAGAGGATTTTCTCTTTGCTCCAGGTCACTAGAAGTAAGAGTGGGAATTTGCAGTCTAATATATCTTAATGAAGCTGCTTCCAGCTACATTCATAGCTTTTCTACACAAGGCATTTATTGTGTGCTCATGATTCCCTACTTGTGGTTGTTTTACTGGCTCTTTAGATGGCATCACTGTGATGTTTTACTGTTTATTGTTAATTATATATGATGTAAGTATTTGTAATGTTTTACTGATTATTGCTATTTAGGATGTAAGTGCTGTTTGGACTTCGAATAAAAGGTTGGTAAGTGGTTAATTCTGTGGGGAGGGGGAGTGAGTGAGTGAGTAGAATGTTGGAGTGAGTGCTGATTGGCTGTTGGATTCAAATGGTTTGAATGACAGCAGTTGGAGGGAGGGGTTAAGAGCAACAGTTGAGAGTTGTGTGTGGAGAGAGTTGGGTTTTGTCTGCAGAAGGGGTTAGAACAGAGTAAAATCAATGTGTTTTATTATTTGGGGGGAGTGATAGAAAGGAGATAGTGCAGAACAGTGGGCAGAGTAGGCAGGGTTACATAGGATAATGTATTGAAACAAAACTTCTGTTAACCTTCAAAGCTTTTCACGGTCTAGCTCCTTCCTATCTCTCCTCTCTCATCTCACACTATTGCCCCGCTCGTGCTCTTCGCTCCTCTGATGCCATGTTTCTCGCCTGCCCAAGGGCCTCTACTTCCCTTGCTCACTTCGTCCATTCTCTTCTGCTGCCCCTTACGCCTGGAACGCTCTTCCAGAACATTTGAGAACTACAAGTTCAACCGCAGCTTTTAAAGCTCAACTAAAAACTTTTCTTTTTCCTAAAGCTTTTAAAACTTGATGTTTTGCAGACTTCTACTGTTACTTTCTACTGTTAGTTTTACCCTACCCTGTGCCTGCTTACCCTACCCTGTACCTGTTTGCATTCTATTCCCCTCCTTATTGTTTTACTATGATTTTATTAGATTGTAAGCCTATGCGGCAGGGTCTTGCTATTTACTGTTTTACTCTGTACAGCACCATGTACACTGATGGTGCTATATAAATAAATAAATAAATAAATAATAATAATAATAATAATAATAATAATAATAATAAATGAAACCACAAGATTTATAAACTGCATGAACTTACTTATTGTTAAATAAAAGTTATTTTGTTTCATAAACTGGATTGGATTCTTAAAGTACCTGAGGTAAGGTACAGTGTTATATGGTGGCAGCGGTGAAGGAAAAGCGTGAATAGAGAGTGCTGGGCTGGTTGCTGTGAGGCCAAAAAGGGTCAGTGAGTCACAGAATCAGTGAGCAGCATTCTGATGACTTGTCCCATAGTTGAGAACCTTTTATTATAGAGAGAAATAAAGGAGACTCAAACGGGATAGCATCACAGTCATGATCCTCCAGTTTCACTTCTGTTTTTAAAGAGCACTTTGCCAGGTGTTTTTTTTTTTTTTTTTTTTTTATGAACAGGGAAAATTTCCTTTTATATAGGAAAGTGAAAGAAAAGTTATCTTCTTACTTGTGTAACTGTGATTTTCTGCTATACCACAGTGCCACCTGGAGGTTATGTAGGGGGAAAGCAGGAAAGAAAAAGTTCTTTATGTAGAGTTTGGAACTCAATTCTGTGATGAAACCAAAAGTAGATACATCGATTCACAGCCTCATGTCAAAAAGCTCGGAGATAATATGGAAACTTTTAAACCAGCTATCTGTGAGAGGAAACGCCAAAATGGTGTCATAATCTTGTTCTCCAGCCACAATTAGATGTTCTAAACACATGCACTCGTGTACGTACGCACACACACACACACACACACACACACACCAAATGTCCAAATTGACCGGGAAACCTGACACTTTCATGAATGGAGCCCCTCCTCTCACAGAAGACCCTTTCCTCTTGTGGAAGGCAAACCCCGGTATACATGCCTGGCCTGGTCAATCCAGATGGTTTATACTGCCTGCCAATCACAAGGGCCAATATTCTACATCCCTGTCCCATTCTGTACACAAAGAAAGCCCCACTACCCCGGGGGTTAACACGCTCCCTACCTTCGCTTCTCCACCAGTGTTTTCGTTCCTCAGTTACTTCCTTTTTTCAAAAGAGGAAGTACAGAACAAGCACAAGGCCCATTGAGTCCGCTGTTCTAATGGCGCTTCTTCTCCTGCACACAGGAGATAGCAGTGATTCCGAGTTTTAAAAAAATCGGACTTAATTGGGGGGGGGGGTTGTCGCACAAGGAAGGCCAGAAGGGGTGGAAGGCATGTGGGAAGCAGACGACGTCATGTGAGGGACCTGAGCAAACTCCGTGAGTGCCCAGTAACAAGCATGCAATAAAACGCTTGTTGGATGGAGCTATGGAGCCTGAGTATACATAATCCTCAGTCATTTACAAGGTTACGTCATCTCCAGACTTGGAAAGATGCAAAGAATTTATTGATTTTTACTTATACCAGCTTAACTAATGGATCTATCCTTTGAATAAGCTATCATTCCCACATATACCTTCAACATGTGGTTTACATTTTTGAATCCATCACTTTGCAAACATGTTGGTAGTCGGCCATTATAATATTGCCCTAAAACAAATTCAGTACCTGATTTATACAGAAACAAGTGCTTAGCTGGAACTGTATCCGCTCCTAATGAATGTGCACTTGTTAGTCCATTAATCAGAAGTGATAGGTCTCTCGTCTTACAGAGAACTTTGACTAAGACTCATTAGGGGGGAAATTGTTCACATTTAAGCTGCTCCCACATTACACAAGCTAGCCCATTGATCTTCTCAAGCTTGGTGCAATGAAGTCAATTGAAAGCGTATAAAATACTGAAAATGTCAGGAATAGCAACACAGCTGGATTTGTGTGTGTGTGGTTTAAAGCTTTAACACTAATAAAAGTAATTTGTCTGGAGTTACAAGAAGTAGACTTTCTTTCTTATGAATTTGCCTTTGCTAGACCTACCTGGGAATCCGTGCGAGAGGAGGGGCGAGCCCGTGGTAGAAGTAGCGCGGGCCGTCACTCCAATCCAGACGTCAGACGCGACGGGCTGCAGGAAAGCCCCATCGCGTCCACCATTTTTTTATTTGTTTAAAGGGGCCACTGCACAGAAACACTCGAGTGGCAATGGTATTTTTTTTTTAAAAAAAAAATGTCGCTGCTCCCCCCCCCCCGCCCTGATGGGCACAGCACTCCTGAGGAGCGCTGCGCCCCATCCACCGCTTTTCCCGGCTACTTGCGAGTAATTGCGGTAGCTGGGGAAAGCAGCAGACTTTCTCGCGGCCTCGTTCAGCCCGAGACCACGAGAAATACTGGGCTACAACTGAAGCCCGTTACGCCAGGGCAAGGGAGAGTTGACCCCTGCCTGAGCCCAGGATCCCCTGTGCATCATCTGGACGCACAGGGGCAAGCCTGGGGTTCACCCTGGGCTAACTCATGGTCTAGCAAAGGCCTAAGTCAGACTATTGGCTTCTTCAGCTCAGTATTGTTTCTGCTGACTGGCAGAAGCTCTCCAGGTTCTCCGATGGGTTTCCCCCAACCCTTTTAGCCAAGATCTATTAAATGATGATGCCAGGGATTAACACAAAACTTTCTATATTCCATGTTTCTGCTCTGCCATTGTGTTAGGGCCCCTTTCCTCATCTGCCCCACTGGATTCATCATTACATTCTCATATAGCCTCTAGAGTCAGCCATACCTCTGCTACTCTACCTTCACCCTATTGCAGGCTTCCTAACCTGGTGTCCTCTAAATGTTCTGGACAACTTCCAGTATTCCTGACCATTGTCATTGCTAGCTGGGCTGATTGGAGTTGAAGTCCAAAACATCTGAAGGGCACCAGGTTGGGGAAGGATGACCTAGTGTGTTGCCCATGTGCCAGTAAAGGGAGAATCCTTTCCAGCTGCTAGTGAAGTAAAAATCCTACACCCTCTAAACAAGTGGCCAGGGTCTCTTAGTGATGAAGCTAGTCCTGGCTAAAAGTAGAATTTCTGTCATCTCAGTCTGATTTATCAGAATCTCCCATGGGGTTGGATCCAAGCTAAGTTAGGCCTTAGCTAGACCTAAGGTTTATCCCGGGATTGTCCCGCCGGGGTCATCCCTGTTCATGTAAATGACACACAGGACATCCCTGGAGCAGGCAGGGACGACCCCAGGATAAACCTTAAGTCTAGGTAAGGCCTCTGTCACACTTCATTCCCATTGGGCTTAACTAACTACATTTCAGTGGGATCTAAATTCAACCAACTGAGCCTGGTTTTTTATTATTTTTACTTGCTTTAGAGCCTTTCTACATTTTATTGTGCTCCTGTGACTGCTCACTCACAGTGGTTTGTTAGTCCTTTACATGATGTCGTCCTCCTCCAGGGTCTCTCCCATGCTTTGCGACCATTATCACAATTTTTTTTCCTAATGAGGAAATTGTGGTATTTTTTCCTGAATGGCCTCTATGACACCATATCTGTTATACCACGGCACCAATTCTGTTATACCACGGCAATTCTGTTATACCACGGCACCACCTAGCAGTTGTGCAATAAAACATATAGAAAGGCAGAGAAAGAAAAACCCTGGGGGGAAACACATGTGAAGGAAACAATCTTAATCCCACAAAGAATCCAGAAGCAGAAGCCTTGGTAAAGGTGTAGGTGAAAAGTTTCACGTAGAAAAGCCCTTAGAAAAAAGGAATATTATAGTAAAGAGAGTCATCTGTCACCCTAGACCTAGAGTTGGTTCCAGATTTAGTCAGAGTAGATCCATTGAAATAAATAGGACAAGTTAAGTCATGACCAAAGTCTCAGTGATATCAATGGGTCTTCTCTAAGTTTGACTAAATTGGGATCCAATCCATTCTGTAGCTTTTAACAGCAAAGGGTCTTGTGGTACCTTAAAGGCTAACATTCATTATGGCAGTTATTAAGCACATTTATTAAGCTTAACAAATGCACTAAAGTCCATTTCGTTAGATTAAGTACACTCCAGTCCACAAAGGTTTATGTCATAATAAATGTATTAGTCCTCAAAGTGCCATATTACTCTCTTGCTTTTTGCTACAACAGACTTAACACTCCGCTACTCTTTTGGAAATGTTTGCTTCTAAATATCAATTGATCATTCAAGCATTCTCAACAGACATATATTTATATATACTGTAATATTGTTTTCAAAAAGTCTAGCTTCCTAAACCTACATAATCATCCCAGACCTATAGTTCAACAGCCATAAGCATTATATTTTAATCCATATCCCCAACCTATATTTTCCCTGTTTGCACATATACAGCAATGCACACAGTGTCCTCTGCATATGTTCCTGTGAGCTGCTCACAATGATCTGTTCCATCAGTTCTGAGAGTAGTGATTATCTATTGAGGAAGTAGCCTGAAATTAACGCCTTCACCCTATAAACAGATGATGATCACTTTTAAGGCTGGCATCTCTGATGATCTGTTTGGTACATGGACCCTATGGGAAATATCCAGCTGGGGCCTTGCACATACAGCCAGGCCCCGGGGCTATGTGTGACCAGCCCCACCAGGCCCCAGTCCATTTGTGGCTGCAATGTAACGCTTCCAGGGGGACACCTGGAATTTGCTCCCTCCAGAAACAAGCATATTTACTTGTTTCAGGGCTTGCCCGTGGAAGCGCTACATCACGCACGTGTGTGGTAGGGTCTGTGTGCAGACCTGGGCTGGCAGGGCTGGCCGTGCATACAAAGCCCCCATTGGATACAACTCTATATAACAGAGGGCCTCATGTACAATTCATCACACAGGGATCCAAGCAAGAAAATACTTATATACCACTGCATGGAATTCGTTTATTTGGGCAGTTGGAGTCCAGGAGGAAATCCAGAAGCTTCTTCTGCAGACAGACTACCTTGCTGTATCATGGTGCATGCTTCAAGTTTGAATTCATAGCATGTAACCTTATAGTTACATTGGGCTTTTCTACGCGAGGCTGTTAATCCATGGGATCTACTTTGGTTTTATTCTCAGAAATGGGATCAAGTACTACAGATTTCCTTTTCTGCTTTTCGGTTACATAACCTTTAGGTGGCACTGTGATATAGCAGAATAGGCAAATACAAACGTACATTTTCTTTTGCTTTCACAAAGTATACCCCATTTTCCCTGCCCTTACAAAACTCGCCAAAAGTGCTGTTCGAAAACAGGTGTGAAATTGGATGGTAACAATGTTGTGTAAAGAACCTGTAAACAACCATGAGTGAGGGAATGACAGGGGCACAATAAATGCCTCATAGAAAAGCTCATTGTTTATTATTTATTTATTTATTTATTTATTTATTTATTTATTTATTTATATAGCACCATCAGTGTACATGTACAGTGTAATATGTACAGTGTACATATTATGGTAAAGAGCTAGGCTTTTGCTATAATTAAAACCTGGCTTCCTGCCAATTCCACTAAAAATGTATTATAGGCCCATGTGAACTTATTAAAATTAACCATTATAGCAGCCTCACATATTTAAAATGGCTAAATGCAGTGCTATAAGCATGTTTTAAATTTGTATTTTGTTCATCCTCACAAACACGGCTACTGACAGCACGTGGAGGCCCTGCCAGCTCCAAGTTTTTGAGGGCTCTTGGGCAAGACACCACACTGAATCTATTTTCCAGCTATTGGACCTTATCTTACCAGTGGGCACTTGCCAGTGGGCTCCTTATGGAGTGTGAGCCCTACCCTTGACTCCAGCTCTGTGTGGAGGCCTGGTCAATCATGGTTCCCAATCATGACTGCCAGTATGTGAGCTGGGCTTCCCTAGGGAAGTGTGTGTGCTGTAGTTTAAGAGATGCAAATGCCCCAAACTTCTAATCAGTGTAGCAAAGGTCACCATATCATCTAAATTATATGTTTATTATATGCCTTAGGGTGGGCTGACCCAATCAATTTTGCCACCAAGAATTCACTAATGTTGTCCACTGGGGGTGCAGAACCTCTTTCACTCCAAATTCCATTTCAAAGAAGCTCTCGGGGGGGGGGGGGCATTCCAGGGGTAGGCGGGGCTGAAGGCAAAAGGGATGGGGCCAAAAATGCCAGCCTATTGTAGCTGAAAGCTCTTATTGACATTAACTAAGCCTTAGGCAATTTAACCCAAAGTCTGAGAAACCACCACATTATCAGTGGTTGGGGTGGAGAGAAGAGTCTTCTGGGAAACTCTGCAGGGTCAAATTGGGACTCCGAGCCTGAGATTATGCATCTGATGAATGTAGTAGATTCCTACCAGCCCCAGATCTGAGCTAGAACTACACTACTGCTTTATAACAGTACTGAAGTGCACTGATCACTGTTGGGGACACATTACATACAGCAACCCTAAGCAACAACAGCAGCACAGTGGAACTAGTTACTAGCAACCCCATGCAGGGTCAACACTCAAGATACCGATCCCGTTTGTACAGTAAAGGAGCTTTGCTTAAAGAGATGGTCCTAGACTTAAAAATGATCAAGAAATGGGCAAATAGGTGATCCATATTCACCGGTCCCCCGTTGGAACTTATTTATTTATTTATTTATTTATTTATTTATTTATTTATTTATTACATTTCTATACCACCCAATAGCCGAAGCTCTTGGTGGTTTGATGCATTAGACTAACCTTCCCCCAACCTGTTTCCCTCCAGATGGACTGCAAGTCCCATCCATGACAGCCAGAACGGTCATTGGTCATGCCAGCTGGAGAGGATGGCTTTAGACAGAGTCTTGCCGTGATAAACATGTGATTTTGAGAAGAGATAGCAATCGCTTGGATCCCTGGCGGTTATGTTCATGCAAGGTATTTTGCAAGAAAATTTCACCAACCAACCAACAGAATGGTAAGAGCTTGCAATCTTCTCCAATGTTTACTGATTCCACATGTCATGAAATCAGTCCCAGGTGCTCCTTTGATCAGCAGTGATGATTTTAGTGGATGTGCAGTGCTGTTTTATTCATGACTGCAGCACCAGCAACACTATGGGGGTACTCAGCTATTTTTTCCTACCGAGCTGCCCATGTAAAAAAAATGATGGACCTCCCAGAGAGAGCCTGATTGGAATGCTTCTACTCTAGCCAAATCAGACGTAGGGTAGGAAGTCAGCTCACACATCACACAGTGTGCAATCCATTATTTCTGAGCAATTGCTCAAGTTCCCTTGTCAGATGCCAACCACCTGTGGTATCTTTAAAATATGCCTAAGTTGTAGGAGTGCCCGCCCTATAAACAAGGAGAAGAGAAAATAGTTCAGCTGTTTTTAAAAGTTAATTGAATTCAGTGTGAAGTCATTACTCCTTCTATTATCCAAAATAGCATTTCTCATTATAGGGAAGCGCTAGAAAAAGAGAAGGTACTTTTCACACTCATAAGGCGTTCCACATGAACCGCTACAGGCAGCCAGATAGTCACATACGGCAAATCTACTCCAACGTCTGGCTCATGCATGGGATACATGACGAGTACCCCAGCCTGTTCTAGTGACACAATTTCCCCCTCGGTATTCTGTAGTTTTTGTAATCACTATTATGACCGGTTTTCTAGTCCTTGCAGTTTGTATGGTGCATTCCCACATACAAATATATGTGCGTTCCAACCTAGCGGTATTATAACTCTTACTGGTCAGAGTGGCTTTAAAGCTGAATAACCTGCTTTGCACCATGCCCCTCAAATCTCCTTCTGCCATGTCTTTTGTTCCCTGGTCTTTCCTCACAGTGATGTTTATGGAATTTGTAAGCAGGAGGAAAACAAATACCAAAACTGGCACCATGACCGTATCACCTTCTTCCCAGTCTTTCTCCTCCTCTGTGATTTCTTTTCTTGAGGCTCTTTTTTGACTGTGGATATAACTGTGAATGACCACTGAATTTATTTTTAAACCTTCATTGTTGTTCACCATTGAAGGTGTGCATGCAGTCAACAGACTCCAGAGAGAGAGAGAGAGAGAGAGAGGGCCTTGCGAGACCTGGCCGGCTGAGACAGCCTGGAGGCGGGGCGACGGCGCGCTGACGTTAGCGCGCGCCGCCCCGGCTTCCAGACGTGGGACGCGCAGGGACGTCGGGATCCCTGCAGCGTCCGCCATTTTTTTAAAAAGTTTAAAGGGGCCACGTGCGCCCCAAAGACTCCGGACCAGGTAAGTCTGTTTTTTAAAAAAACTAAGCCCCCCCATCCCGATCCCCCCAAGACATCCCCCCAGACCCCCTGCCCACTCTGTCACCCCCGCCCTCCCCATCCCTGATGCCCATGCCGTCCGCCCTCCCTGTCCCCGGCCTTGCCCTGGCGGCGGCACTGGTCTGCTTGCCCGGGCGGCGGCGCATATCCCCCATGCTGGGCATTGCCCGACCAGCAGCGCCCGCCACTTCCCCAGGCGGCGGCGCACCCCCCCATGCTGGGCATTGCCCGGGCAGCGGCGCCCGCTGCTCTCTCTCTCACCCGCCCTCCCCCCTTGCCATCCCTGATGCCTGCTCTCCCCACCTCCTGCAGGGTCCGGCCTTCCCCCCCCACCCCCATCCCCCCTGGATCCCCCCCGCCCCAATGGGCACAGCACCGCTGTGCCCAGTCCGTGGCTTTTCCCGGCTACTCGCGAGTAGCAAGTAGCCGCAAAAAGCCACAGAAGTCGCTAGATGTTCCACAGTCCCGGCCTCAGGCCAGGACTGCGGAAAAGCCGCGCCATAAGCGATTTTGCTTATGGCGGCTTTAAACAGGCTTCAGTGTGGCCTGGGCCCAGATTCCCCTGTGCGTCATGTGGACGCACAGCAGGGAAACCGGGCCTCACAGCGCGCTAACGCCTCGTCTAGCAAGGCCCAGAGAGAGAGAGAGAGAGTGAGTAAAAGAGAAAGGAAACTGAAATAAGATGGCCTCCTATTTCCCCCACAATTGCAACATATACTGGCCGTGTTCAGACCTCACTTTAAGCCGTGATAGGTTAATAAGCTATTCACAGTAGCTTATTTTGAAAATATAAGTATAGAAATATAAAAAATAAAATAAAAACAACTCCAAGCCATTTTTGACCTCAGGGCCCTTAACTCTGTACTGTCTCTGCAGAGACCCAGGCAATTCCTCTAAATTGTATTCCACTGTGAAATTCTGTGTACGAAAAAAGAAAAAAGAAATGCAATGTTTGAAAGACGCTGGAGAATGCACTATGCCCTGAAGTATGACAACTAAATTTGAGCCAATGTTTCTCAGACATTTTCTTAGAAGTTTTTTTCTTTCTTTCTCCCAACCCCTAAAAATAAAATGCCACTTGCAGAATTTTCTTCTAATTTTCTTCACTATTTTGTTCCCTTCCACCAGCCTATGTTCCCTAATGACACTATGGATGGGAAATTGTGATGAATGCAAAATGGGGGCCAGGCTGCCAACAAAACTGCAGTGGTAACACAAAAAAAGCCAAAATCTTTAGGGGAAAAAATAAAAGAAATTTTGCCTGCGCGGAGCTCTATCTGGAGATTTTCTCCTCCCCTTGAAGAAATTTGGTGAAATTGACACCACCACCGCACCATTTGTTATGCCCACAGATAGAATGGAATATTGTGAGGGCCCACTTGGGCACAGTTCTAGTTTCCCCACTACAAAAGTAAGAAAAACTATAGTGGAAGTCACTTTTGTTTCACCTTAACTCTTCTTATATGTAATCTTGCAGATATCATTTTGATCCAATAGTAACAAACTCTACTCTGGTACTTTTAATTATACGCACCTCCTCTCTTTGTGAACATTCTGCAGAATGCTGATTGTGGATCAGAAATATTTCACCTGTATATGGCAGACTTCCCCAACTTGATGCCCTCCAAATGTAGTATACCATATTTCTTCGATTCTAAGATGCACTTTTTTCCCCATATAAATATCTCTAAAAACGGGGTGCATTTATTATTTCTTAGAATCAAAGCTTTTTTTTCTGTTGGTGGTACTGAAATTAGTGTGCTTCTTACAACTGATGGCGTCTTAGAATCGAAGAAATACGGCACTACAACTCCCATAAGCCCCAGTCATATGGCCAATTATCTGGGATGATGGTAGTTGTGGTCCAAAACATCTGGAGGTTGGAAAAGTCTGACATAAGGATTTAGCTGCAGGGATTGAATTGTGAGATGAAAATACAGATCCATGGTATTTGGCTCCCTCTTGTGTTTCCTATTGGTGGTGACACCGGCCATGCTCCAGTCTTCCTTACCTACGTTTCTTTTCCAGGTGGCCGAATTCTTCCATTTTTTGTATTCCTTTGAATTATTTCTAGGCTATCTTCAAGAATACAACGCAATACAAATAAGGATTATATTGCCTACAATTATTGGATCCACAGTGAGCAACCAAGAAGTACCATGAACCAAATGGAACCTTGGTATAAAAGAGAATCACAAGACATACATGGCTACACAAGTGTGTTTCTCTGGCTGAGCTTTTTACACCGGTCACAATTTTTTCCCCACACAAGAATAGAAAACTTGGCCAACACTGCGTTTTTCATTGTCTTGCTCAATAAGCACAGGCTGTAATGCAGCCGCATCGACCTCAGAGCCCTTAACTCTGTACTGGCTCTGTGGAAATCCAGGCAATTCCTCTAAATTGTATTCCACAGTGAAATTCTGTGTGACATTAACCAACAAATGTATTCTAGAATTATTAATTTTATTATTTATTTATTTATTTAAAACATTTCTTAGCCGCCTTTCAGGGCAGAAGCCCTCCCAAGGCGGCTTTCAACTATACATAAAACAGTACAAACATTAAAAGCAATAAAAGCATAGACAGTAAAATATCAGTTAAAAACAATAAAAGCTAACAGTAAAAACTAACAATAAAAACGAGGGCAGTAGCAGCAAAACAGTGTTCATTTATGAGAAAGCTATAATAAAAGAAAATGTTTTTAAGGCCTTCTTAAAAGCCTGTAAGAATGGTGCATGGCAGGCCGACGGTGGGAGTTCTTTCCACAGGTGTGGGGCCACTGCTGAAAAGGCCCTCTTCCATGTGGAGACCCACCTAATTTCTCTCACTGGTGGGCAGGTGAGAAAGGCTAATCTGAAACAACTTTACAGCTGGTCTATCAACCCAGCTTTAATTGAAACCAGCTACGCACACAACCAAGATATTTATAACCAGCTTTCATTGTAAATATTAAAAGAAAATGTCTACAATGGTCCATAGTTCTTATACTGCAAAATCTTGTGTATAACAAGATCTAGAAACCTTACAACTGAACAGGAACATGCTGAGAATATAGGTTATTTCTATTTTGTCCACAGAAAATGATGGGGGCTGGAGGGAGAGACTTTAATGAACCAGGGCTGCTCCGTAAGTTATTTGGATTTGTAATGTGTGTTGATGTCCAGAGGGAGAGGTACAAAAGGATATGTCATCTATAATTTAAAAAAAATATCTATGTTGAGCTATGCCACTTCCATCACTTCTGTTGAATGACTGCTGTCCATTCATGTTTATGATGTCTGATCTCACACTTTACTTTCAGGGCAAAATTATTGTATTTACCATAGTACTTTCACCAAAAACTTCAACCCAATGTCAAGTTCTCCCATCTCTCCTTAATCACTGTCTACCCTGTCATTTTCCTGCTTCTGTCGCTCAATGAAGTGGAGCACAGATGGGGAAACACGTATTGCACATTACGGGCAAAGAAAGCAACCCAAGGTCACCATTTTGGGGAGTGGGGGGAAGCATAATACCTAGGCCTGCCCTCAATATCAGAATAACTGCCTACCTCCAAGGCTGTTTGGGGACATTCCCTGCCATTTTATTCACTTGTTGGGAAAACTCATAAACATCTGAAGAAGATCCTATAATATCTATGTGAGTTTGGTATGGGATCATCAAAACTTTGGGGTACTGAGTGCCAACTAGCTCGCACGCTTGCTCATGTTTTCGTTTCTCAGTTCTGGTAGTGCCGTCCAGAGGCAATCTTTCTTTGCGCAAAAAGCAATGCAGATCTGCCAACAATTCCTCAATCGTATTTTTGGCACGTTCTAACTGGCCAGGACCTGGCTTGGTGTTGTCGTTGCTGAGGTAGATGGTGGTGAGCTCACCATCTACAGATTCAAAACTAGTGACACTGTGTTTTTCTAGACATTTTTGATATAACTGGTCTCTGAATTTTTTCATGTAGAGATATATATCAGTATCGAGGGCTACAGTTTGCCCCTCCTTGCTTGTACTTTGAACGAAATTATTTCTCGGCTCTGAGGAGAATCCACTGCTCGTTGGCTTCATCGCTGGCTTGTGAACCAGCACCCTTTCTCTTCCCTTAACATGTTGTTCTGAAAGGGAATGTTTGATTTCTAATGAAAGTTTATCTTGGAGGATACGAATAGCTGAAAATGGTCCCTGCACAGTTATTAGTCCATTGGGAGACAATGGCCCAAAGCTCAAACGTGGGAGGCTCTTCTTAAGGTCTTGCACCAGATCTGCCAAGTTGTATTTTTCTCCAAAAATGGACAAATTGAGGGTACACGTTACACAAGTAAAAACCTAAAGGTACAAAACAAATGACATACAATTATGGATTTTCTGGATTTTTCAGGAACTTTCATGCCTTCTGACAGTTGCCACTCGCATTTCTCTACTCCCCAGTTGATTCTTTTTTGTGAAATCTGAGACTGTAAGCTTTACAGAAGGGGTGTTGAACCTCTTTCAACCTGAGGACCAAATTCAATTTGGAGAAGCTCTTGGGAGCTACTTTTCAGGCCAGTGCCCAAGGCAAAGTGCCCAGGGCCAAAATACCAAAAAATCCAAAATATTTTAGCTTAAATCTCTTACTTCTGGTAACCAAGCCTTAAGAGAGGCACTTCAGCCTTTCAGAATAAGGTAAAAACTGCACTGAAGCCAGGAAACCACCAAATGATCAGCAAGGGGTGCAGCCATCTGGGGAAGCCTGAAAAGTCTGACTGGAACCTGAGGTAGGCTTCATTTGGCCTGTGGGCCTGAGCTTCAACAACTCTACTCTATTTCAATGTTTCTACTCTAAGCATGAGTAAGTATGGATCCAAACTGATAGCTTTATGCAGCCGTTCGGCCTATCAGAGATAGTATGCCAATGTACACTGGTTACTGCGGAACATGAGCTATTGCATTCATGTTCTAATTGTGGGTTTCCCACAGAATACTGAACTAGATAGGTCTTTGGTCTGATTCTCCTCTTACGTTAATGATGAGGAAAAGGCTTAGCAGAATTATTTTCTTTTTTTCCTGAGTGCTGGCTTAACAGGTTAGAAAGTAATTGTCTCTCTAAATCATAACTACTCCACACAGGCATTCACTTGATTACTTTACACTTGGCAGCTCACAGCTGACTGTGCGGACTTATTCTACTGGGGGGAAAAGGGCTACATCTGAGGTGCAAGTGGTACGAAAGTTCTCTATGTAGCATTACATTTGTGGCTGCTTATCCACACATGCAAATCACCATTCAATCCTGAAGTCAAGGAGAGATGCCCATGCTTATGTGAACCAGCTCTTAGACTGCAGACTACTGCTGTAGCACAGTGCAGCTTGTTTTCTTGGGCCACCTGGATTGATTTTTAACTAACTGTTACTAACCCTACAGGTAACCCTGGGATGCTATACTTTGTCCTTTCTTGTTCCAGATTGGGCACTGCATAATCGAGACGTGGGAGCTGTTCTGTTTAGATAGCCAGTGCTTAGCTATGGAAAGTTCTGCCGCAATTGTACTAGAATTCCTGTTCCTGTCTAGTTTTATATGACAGGCTAAAACTAAGAGAAGCAATTATTAACAGCATGCTGATTGCGACTGGAATGCAACGAAGAGCATAGGTACTGACCTCCTGAAAATAAGAGCTACATGGTCAGACATGTCCCTTAATGGCTGGAAGCCCACATGGGGAGCAGTGTGTAGGCAGATTCTCAAATAAAACATCAAGTGGTTCTACTTACACTTCCTCCATACAATGATACTTTCAAGGGATAACTCCTGTGTAGCCTCTTGTCTTCAAGGCTGTGTTCGCCTTTTGTGAGAACTTCCTCTGCAACTGAAGAAGAAATTCAGGTTTTCTTTGTCTTTTTGGGGGGCGGGTGGAATAAAAGAAAATGCTTTCCTAATAACCTGCTGGCTGGAAAACCCACCAGTGGGTGCCCTCCCCCCTCCCCCGTATCCACCTTCTTGAAGATTTTCCTTTGGGATTCCTCCGACTGTTCAAATGTCTCCTGATATTTTATGCATTGCACAAAATTGTTCAGAGGAGAAAGGCAGCAGCCTGTCTCTTTACAAGATTAATTGGCAGCGATTTTACTCCCCCAAGGCTTGGCTGCAAAAAATTTCATCTGCCAAGCAGCGTATACGTTTTATTCTTGTGAAAGTATTTTAAACACCCACACAAACACTCTCTCAAAAGCCCGCTTACATTACTATATCTGCTGAATAGGAAAGAGAAAAAGAATCCTACAAACTGAGCAATTTCAACCCAGAGCATGCCATGTACATCAAGGTAGCTAGAATGGGAGACTTTGCAGAACATGAATTCTGCTTTATGGTTAACAATCCAAGTTTCCATTATCTTCCTTTGTATTTACCCCATTTATCTTCAAATGTTACGTAGGCCACTCCTTTTGTGGATGTAGGATAGGCTACGTCCTCCACATCTCCACCACTATTCTTTGCCTTTTGAAAATGAATCATTAGTATGTCAGCCATTATGTCGTCGTCAAGAAGGCCATCTGGAACTCCGCAGACCACAATTGTTCTTTCTGGCTTGGCAGCTTGTGCAGTAGCCTGTGAAGAAACACATGGGACGCTGAAAGTGCAAGTTCAGCCAGTTGACAACTGCCTCTCTCCATTCCCTATCTTTAAGGGACATTCTGGCTTAGCTAAATACCCAGCTTGCACGAAGACCACATGAAAACTTCCCGCAATCACTTTGGATTCTCTCTGGGGAAGAAGTTAAATCTCGTTTCACCAATGAAATCAATAAAGATTTCATATGATGCTAGTCAATCCAGTATCGCTTACACAATCCAGAACACTTGAATAGAACAGCAGAACATCTCATTTGGAAAATATATGGAAAAGAATATACGCTCGTGCTGGTTAAGGGGTATGCCCAATCTAGACTATAAAGCTCCAACAGTCAAAGATATCCTACTATAATATTTTACACACAGCAAACGTAAAACTGAATGTAAACACAGAGCTTAGATGCACAGAACCTTACAAACTAGAGAGAAGAGGTACCAGGACTATCAAGACCATCATATTTTGTTTTATTTTCTATTTTATTTAGAGTTTTTCTACATGAGCCTGTTAAAAGGCTGTGTCTGCTTTTGGTTTCAACACAGAATTAAAATATGAGCAGTACATGAGGACCCTTTGCTTTCCTGTTTTTCTGCTACATGACCTCTAGGTGGCACTGTGGTCTAGTGGGATAGCACAAATACACAAGAGAAAATCATGCTTTCTTTTGCTTTCACATTTTTCCTGCACTAAAAATCTTGCGGAAAGTGCTGGTTAGACACAGAAGCAAAACTAGAGATTCATAATGTTGTCTAAAGAATCTGTAAACAACCGTGTGTAGGGAATGATGAGCGCATGATATGAATGCTTACATCTTGCCTTTCCTCCAAGGAGCTCAAGACAGCATACATGGTTCTTTTCTTCCCATTTTATCTTCACAATAACCCTGTGAGGTCAGCTAGTCTGCGAAATAGTGACTGACCCATGTTTACCCAAGAGCTTCATAGCTGTGTGAATCTGGGCTTCACCAGTCCTAGCCCAACACTCTAATAACTACACCAAGTTGGCTCTGAATATTGCTTTCCCACCATATTATATTACTTCATAGTAGGATACCTAGACTGGGCAATTAAATTAAAAGCTTATTACCCACAGGTTCAGAAATATCCATTTGGTTCCCCCTTGCCCCACCAAGGTGGTATAGTTCTTCTTGCAACTTGTGATGCTACATCACTTTATTTTTTATTTTTAAAAGCAGATTTAAATGTATTTTAGTATGAAATGTACAGAATTGGTGAGGAAATTGTTTATATTGCTTGGATTTGTACTCACTGCAATATATAACTCAATCAAGCAGTTGCTTTAAAATTGCTAAACAGCTTAAAAATTAATTAAATAAAAAAAAAACCCAAATAGCTTCAGCTATTGGGCGGTATAAAAATGTAATAAATAAATAAATAAATCTGAAATACTTACTTTTAAAATATTTTTAAAATGGAGGATATTTGCTCCCTATTCATTAATGATTTTCCAAATTATCAATTTCTGCTTTCCAAGTTATTGATTTTGCAATATTTTGAAACATAAGGTTCCACTTGCTTGTGCACACATGGCATTCCTCTCTGAACTACATTTTTGCCTACTTCCTATTTGGGCAGGCAGGGTGGAGGAAGATTATCCGTGTCATCACTTCCAGTGGAATAACTTCACAGAATTTTTCTGTAGCCATGAAACCCAAAGGCCTCTCACAGTACATGTGTAACACACATCAGTTCTGTATTGACAGAGCAAATCCCAGGTTACTTATTTTGAAAGCCTGTAGTGCAGGGACTCAAGTGAGCCTTCACATGAGAGGAGAGGGGGAGTTCTATAGCCCAGGCATCATTACCAAAAAGACCCTGTCCGGTGTCACTGCCAACTGCACTTCTGTCAGTAGCGGGGGCACAAAGCCAACTTGGTTGTGTGGAAACACGCACTCTCCCTCTATCCGGAGTGGTTTATGCCACTAGCTTGCATGGAGGTGACTGTGTAAATCAGCCTTCTCCGACATGGCACCCTCCAAATGTGTTGGACTACAAACCTCATAATCCCTGGCTGTGGGAGTATGGGAGTTGTAGTCCAACACATCCAGAAGGCACCAGGCTGGTGTAAAGAATTTAGTACATAATTCACCATGTCGGTACAGAGGCATTCATGGCAAGAAACGGTCAATAACTACAGACATTTTGCAACCTAAGTCAGCTTTGCATTACATATCTGTGTACCAGGTATTTCTGTCTACTCCCTTGGAATTCTGCTTCAGAAAGGAGGCAGGTCAGTGCCAGAGTGCTAAAGCCTGCAAACCCTGCTGCAGAAGACTTCGCCCCCCCCCCCCGCCCCCACCCTACTTAACTGACAAGAAATCAGAACTGCGCTGACCATGGCTGTCAAACAGGAGGGGAAAAAACAGACTCAAAGAGACAGCTCAGCAGCCGTGTACACAAACTTTTAATCAAAGATGGCACAAGGCCTATTTTTAACAGGCTTTGCACTTAAAAGTGCTAGAAGCCATTCACTTACGTAACGGTCATTGTCCTTAGTATATTATTTCTCCTGAAATGTTGCTGAATGGATTGACCCTTTTTTATTACACTTTTATTTTATTGTCACAGACTAAAAGCCGGATGAAAAAAGTAACGTTTTCTGTTGTTGCCCAGTAGCAGAAAGACAGAAGGAATTTAGGGTGGTATTTATTTTCTCTAAGAATTCTCTTTATACCAATCAGAAAATGAGAGAAACCCAGAAACAAACCTGTGTGTGTGTATTGTGTGTGTTTGTAAACAACAGACTGATATAATGTGAATAAGAACTGGCCATTAATACAAATGCATTTCAAGGAGCCTCTGATTAACTAAACCCCTTTGTTGAGCCTGGCTAGTTTTAGAACCTATTCAGGCAATCCAGTTCACACACACCATCACCATGTGCCTGGGAAGCCATGGTGACTAACACAGCCCCGGCATTGCTTTCATGCGTACAGATGTATGTGTGATAGCTTCCCCACCACCTGGAATCCTGCTTAGTTCAGGCAGAATTAGAGATGTAGAATTTCCAGGAATTTTAAGGTCATGGGGAAAAACCATTGGCAGGGGGTTGGGGGGGGGGGTTTCCAGTTTTTTTTAGGAATTATGGAAATTTTGGAAAAATGGAAAATAAGCAATACTTATTTTTAGTACTCTTTACAGATCTAAAGTCACTTTGTTGCTTTAAGACAGCCTTCGCCAATTCTCCAAATATTTTGGATTTCAGCTCCCATCCACCTCAGGCAGCATGGCCAATGGTCAGGAATGCTGGGTACTGTAGTCCCAAACATCCAGAGGGCACCAGGTTGGAGAGAGCTACTTTAGAAACATAAAGCAGCCTTTTTGTTCCTAAAGTTATTTATGTGTAACTCAGTTTGCTCATAAAAATATTATCTTTTAAAACTTTTAAAAGTAAACTCAGTAAATTTGTAATTATTGTCTGAATAGTTCAGAACTACATTACATGACTGCTATAGAACACAGGACTCTATAGAACAAGGCTAAATGGTCAAGAATGTACATTTACTGTCAGGGACATGTAATGGTGACTCTACTCACATAGTGGGAAAATGAGCATAAATGTCTGTCAGTAATTACAGGGAAACACGGGAGTGTTTCCCTGTGTTATAGGCGATCAGTGAAAAGAGCATTCCACCATGTTAAGGCCGAAATTGGGGGTGGGTCATTCTGACGTTCATAAAATGGAAAATGTTTCACCAATCTTTCTGAAACGGAGACCTGCCAGAAAGAAATGCTGGTTTTACATATCCTGCGTGTTTCAAGAAGATTTGTGAAATATTGAGGGCAGGATGGTAGTTCAAAGTACCAAAATGGGGAAAACCTCTCTGGCTCAAAATGGCTCTTTTCTATTTCCGGGTGGCGACGATTTTTTTGCTCACTAAAAGCTCCGAATTGGGACCCTTACCCTTCAAACCAGTCATGGGATCTTGTCCCCCTGTCCTTCTAGTTGGAGGAATGGCTTTTCTTTTTTCAAAATTCGCTTCCATTGTTTTTTAATGAACATTTCTTTGCACCATTAAAGTGAATACAGACTCATAACTCCTAAATGGAGCATGCTCAGTAGCGTCGCTCTCCCCCCTCCCTCCTGTCTCAAATAGATTGGAATGTTGGAAATAAGATGGCTGCCTGGCTGAAATAAGATGGCTGCCTGGCTCATTTAGGAGCCATTTCCTTCTGCAGATAAGCCAAGGCCCTGTCTGAGCCCTCTCCTTCCCCACAGTGCTGTGGAGGCCAGGGAGGGAGAGAGAAACTATCTGCCTTGCTTGGAGGGAGACCCTTCCCTGGCCGCCAAGGAAAAAGAAAACCTGGCTGGCTCAAGTAGGGGTTTGATTGACTTTGTTGTGTGTCTGTGATTGTGAAGATGGGGTGTGTGTGTGTTTGAAGTGCTGGTGCATCCTTCTTAATTCAAAGTAAAGAATATATGGCAAACTTTCCTTTGGGGTGGCAGTTCCTCACCCAAGCCTCTTAAAGTTTAAACTTTATGGAAAGAAATACTAGGAATGAGAGGAGCTCTCTGTTGTTTGTCATCAGTTTTCCACAACCCCACAGTCACCTCTGCATATCTTATTCTCCATCCTGTCCTCATGGTTTATATCTGCTTTGGGAGAATGAGAATTTCACTGGCACTTTCTGCCTCCTTAGGGAGGATGTGGCGTTATAGGCTTGTGAGCCTTAACTCCCAATTTCCCTACTTTTTGGAGTTTGGTTGAAAACTGTAGAGCCTTTAACATTGTTTTGTAAACCATAGGTTTTTTGTTTATTGAATATAACTTTAGATCAATAATTCTAATAAGGAAACAGATGAAAGAAATAACTCTGCTGGGAATATTACAGAGGATTTTTTAAAAAAATTCCTATAGCTTCCTTATTTCCAGACTGTTTATATCACTAGCCTTTCTATAAAAGTGTTATTAACATAGTTTTTAGGGTTATATATTAATTGTTATAAATACTTTGTCTTAAATTCTAAAAGAAAATATTTTACAATCCAGAGCTGTTCAATTTTTCAGGGGGGAAAACAAAAATGGTCCTCAGAGGAAAAATGTCCCGTCCCCCCGAATTTTTTCTTGTTTTTTTTCCTCAGGCCTTCACATCTCATGCAGAATTCCAGGTTGTATACAGCTGTACGCATGTATTTGGATTTCCAATATGCCAGAGTAAATTTGTTAATCTTTAAGTACTGCAAGTCTCTTTGTTGTGGTGTGTTTGGAGTATTTATGCCCCACCTGCTGCTTCCCAAGGCTCTTCAGGTGGTTTACACTACATTTAAAACACAACAAAATAGATGTGTTACTAGGCAGGTGTGAAAGGGTATACAGTGTTTGTCCCAGTCATTGATCTGATTCTGCAAAGCTCTTAGTTGGTCTGAGTTCAAAGCCTTGAAGGGGATGAGGTGCTTCAAATCTACCTTAAGCAAGGGTTCTGAAGTGTCAATGCCACTGTTTATATCACTATGCTTCTCCATAAAAAAACAATAAATCACTGGCTATTCTCCTAAAAAAAGGTATCAATAGATTCAAGAAAGGATGCAAGAGAAGTAAACGGAGGAGGAAAAAAAAAGGTTAGTGGAGCTTTCCTGAGGCAATTTAAGTTAAGCACAGGAACTCTTCAATAAGATATTCTAGATGGAATGCAATGGAATGCAATATGGAACTCTTAAAACTTCCCACGTGGTAGCTCTAATATCACGAAGAGGCAGTTATCTGTGGCCTAAAGCTATGTGTTAAACTGTTTACATGTCCAATGCACGCAGGACCTGTATCTCCTGATAACAGTTGGCTTACTATATGGCTGGAGGCTATAAAGGATCAATGTTCTGGAGGGATGAGGCTGAAATTCAGGAAATACTTCAGCTTAATGATGTCAGGTTCTGCTCTCTAAGTAAGGATACAGTACATCCGCATTAACTGTTGCTCATGCAATTTGTTTCCAAAGGTACCACAAACAGATTGCAAGGATGTTTCACACATTGTTATATATCCTGTTCCTATTAGTGCCCTATTAATTACTTTAGTGGAAAAGTACCACATGAAACTGGGATTAACCTCCACGAAGTGCTTCCACACGTGTCGTACATCTTGCAGTACCTCTCACCTGGGCTATTGTCCCACCACAGTTCCTCCAAAAGGTTGCACGTTCCCACAGTCATCCATCCCTACCAACCAATACCTCATTTGGGAGAAGTAGCTTCTCCACACACACACAACCAAGATACTTATCAATCTCAGAACTGGAAAATCCTCCTCACCCCCCCCTTTTTTTTTATTACAAGTTTAAGCATGTGATAACGCACATCCTCATATTTTTTTACTTTAAAAAAATGACTGACCCAAAGAATAGTCAGGGGTGTCAAGGAGAAGAAGCATATATGTACAAGAAAGGCATGAGGAGCATCCCAATAGAAAACACAGAGGACTGCATCAGACTGCAGATTATCATGTTTGTTGCTACTGATCTTATATAAGCCATTCTGGGAGCCTTTTCCTCTGAAGATTTGGGGTAAAAAAAATGCTTAAAATAAACGAGTGAGCAAGTGGGATACAGTGGCAAGCCTGCTTCCTTTGGCTTGTTTGAACAAGGTTCTCTTATTCGCTGCCTTGGGCCACAATGCCATGAGAAAGATTGTAAATGCAATCTCAACCTTGAAAGGTGGTTAAGAAATATATTAAATAAGCAAACAAACCCTAGTATCAGTATCCTTTTATCACAGCTCTTCAGAATGGATTCTTATTTTGGAAGCTTTCTACCCTACTCTTTAAAATAGAGTTCTTTGTTTCAAGCGGGCTTTAGAACCAAACCACTGTCACCTGGAACCCCTTTGAGAGGTACCACTTCAGTTCTTGTTGCTCAGGTATTTTTCTTGCTGGTGTTACTCTCCTGGTATCCATGCCAACCTCCTATGAGTACATTTTAACCTTTCTGTATAGGTTCAAGGAGGGAAAGGTTGTTGCCTTTGGTGCAAAACCAAAACTGATACTGAGCACAACTGATTGTTAGGGCAACTCAGACACAAACCAGACATTATTTAAATATGTTTCTAGCAGCGATGTATGATCCTTTTTACTCTACAGTAGCCCCAGGGGCCCGAGCTGAGTCTTAAAAGTCCACTCCCCACCACCCCAAAGCTAGGTTTCCGATCTGGACTAAGGGACCTGAAAACGTTATTATTTTATAATAATAATAATCCCTCTGGATCGAGGATGGGAAACAACATCAAATATAAAAAATACTATAAAATGTATAAAACTGATTAAAAAACATACAAAACTAATACATTATTAAAATAACAGCCAGACATTTTAAAATTTGACTGGGTAAGCCTGCCGGAAGAGATCAGTCTTTATAGCTTTTTTAAATTCAGAAAGACGTTAAGTTGGCTTTAATATGGAGCTTTATTGGCACAGGGGAAAAAGTATGTCATCTCTACAACAATCTAGGCTGCTAAAAAAAAAAATCATGCTGCAAGAGCCCAGAACGATGAGTATTATACACATCCTCCCCTACACCGTCTGCACCAAAATGTGTAATAAAAAGCCTTCGCATTTTGCTAGGGCGCTACAGGCGGTGTAAGACAGCCCCCGCCTAGGTTGGTTTGGTCGTTAGGGTTGGCTCAGAATCTACCACGATCGCTTGACAATTTGCTGTGGTTACCGAAGAAAAGAGGGGGCACAGAAAAATGTTGGGGATCGACAGAAACACGTCTACTATAAGCAAGACCAGCTTTCCTTTGGCTGCTTTCTTAAGCTGCAGAACTCTCTCGCTCTCTAGGTAGGAACCTCCAAAAAAGCAAAATGTGTTTCATGCATCGCTGTCACAAATAAGACTATAAATATACAACAATGAACCACTTGCCATAATGGCGCAGTTATCGCCCCGCGCAGCTTCGCCTAGGAGATGCAACGGCCAACACTTGCTTTCGTTTCTCTGCGGTGTTTTGCATAAAAGCCTCTAAAGGTTGATGAGCACAGTGCATGCTGGGGAGTGTAGTTTATTCCAGTCAAAACAATGACTGAGAGGTGCGTTAGAAAAGGCATGTCCAACTACAAGCCCCAAATAGCTGCTTTCCCTCCCCCACTTCTACTTTTTTGTAAGGCAAAGGAAGAGGCGGGGAACGCCGATTGTTGAACTGAGTTGTTTTACAGATAGCGACGGCTTCGATCTTTTAAAGCAGCCTTCCCCAACGTAGAACCATCCAGATGTTTAGGAGTACATTTCCAATCAGCCCCGGCCAGCATGGCAAACGGCCAGGGTAATGGGAACTATAGTAAAACGTACCTGGAGGACAAAAGGTTGGGGAAGGCTGGTTTAAAGACTAAGAGAACAGTCCTATGTATGTTTAGACAAAAAAAAAAGTCTTACAACTCCCAGCATCCCCTAGCCACCAATGGTGGGGATGCTGTGAATTGTAGTGAGTTTTTTTCTGGCTAAATATACATAAGATCATGCTCTAACAAATTTGTTATGATACAAGCCTTAGTGGACTAGAAGCCACTTCAGACACATTTTATGAAGTAGTCTGTGAAAAGAATAATTTAATTCGAGTTGAATAATCCAATTTGCATGTGTTTATACATGCTGTGTATATACATAACAGTCGGTCTGGTATACCTCTGTACCTAAATAAGCTTTCTCAATATCTGCATGTAAATAAAAGGTGCTAAAATGTGCTCCTATTGGCCTTTTCTATTCCACATACTTCAGTGGTGGTGGAAATCAACTTATTTGGCTTGTGCGTTCTCTGGATCTGTTTGTATTTAATAAAAGCTTCAAAGGGTGCATCAAGATTTTTCTCTGGAACACATAGACTTGGTTCGCACATAATGACAATTGAGTGTGGGTTGTTGTTGAATCAAGAGTTTTTGTTATGTGTGAAACCTGCACTATGGCTTAACTGGGTTAATCCAGAGTTCACAACTCAACAACCATGGGTTCTCTTCCATAGTGTTCAACAACAACCCATGATTCAACCACAACCAATATTCAATCCATAGGCTTTTGTTACATGCAAGCCAGGCTATAGTATGAGTACTTCCAGAGCAGGCGTTTCTGTGGAATCACCCTGCAATAATCAGAATTTTAGGAGCAGGAGGGATCCAGACCACATCATCGTTTCTGTTCCCTAACACACCCAAATCAATTCAGGAGGAAAAGATGGAACAGCTGCACAATACCCTTTTACTGGTAGCATTAGGAGCCATCAGTCTTGAAGCACCCTACTAGAAGTGAATAATTTGTTTTACGTAACAAAAATTTCAGCACTTTTGGTGAAAATGTTACAAATAATGAGAAAACAGGTAAAGCAAACAGAGTTCATGGCACAGACAAGTTACTGGCATCTTTT
The DNA here is from genome assembly GCF_023053635.1 of Elgaria multicarinata webbii. NCBI lineage: Eukaryota > Metazoa > Chordata > Lepidosauria > Squamata > Anguidae > Elgaria > Elgaria multicarinata. The sequence goes on along the minus strand of NC_086172.1, from coordinate 53,330,688 downwards.
GTGATGGCATAGAAAAAGGGTTTTTTTAGAAATTAAAAGTGGACAACAGAATGTCACATATAAGAGTTAGAGTAACAATTAAAATGTTGATCAAGAAATATTTAAACTTTAAAAATATCATTAAATAGGATGTTTTTAAATCTTGGACTTTTAATTCAATCAGGATTAATTTGCACATGTGACTGTTAGATATCCATGATTTCATAAATAAATTGTGCCTTAATATAGAACTGATTTTGGCTTTTGGATTATCCTTTGCTAATATAGTAATAATAAAAAAATGTAATGTGTTAATTCCAAATAGTTTGACTAGGAAAGTTCATTAACAAAATCCCAGGAAGACAGAAACACTGGACTTCTGTATCAAATACAACAATTTACTAAGAGCAATTATCTTGAGTTTACAACAGAAGCAATGCAGGATCAATTAACAGCGAAGAACAGCAAACTCTAAAATCTTAATCCATAATCATGTTACTAACAATAAAATCTATCCTTGGAATCATGGCCATTAACTGTCATGTCAGCCTTCATCTATATTTGGGGCCTGTTTTCTATTCTGGAGTTAACCTCAATCAATGCTTATCCAAGCTTGCTTTATCCTTTTCCACACACAATTATTTGATCAGTCTAATAAATTCAATGAGTTGGATCCAGAGATGCAGTAGGGGAAGATATTCTGGCAGTGGTACTGTTGTGTGAACTGTTGTGCAAGAGCTAGCAGAAGACGCTGTGTGATCTTGTGCAAGGGTTTTAAGTTCAAGCAGCACACTTATGGATTTCAGTTGTTTTCTTTCTTCTCAAAGCCCCCCAAAATCCAACTGAATATGTAATAGACCTTCCACGAATTCATGGAAGCAAACCTCTGGATCCAGTCCATTAGCAACAATCATTTCTATATTTATTCATCAGGAATTGGATAGTGAAGTCTTATAGAATAATAGATAGTGCTTCAGACTATCTAACACTTGCGTCCAGAATGGTTTGTCTATTGAGCAAAAACATCATCAAACATAATTAAACATGCAAATCAGCTTTTAAAAACTTCTTTTTAAAGACATAATCAAAAAGAGATAGTAGCCCTGCTTCGATGGGAAAGTCCTCTGGAAAGAAAGATCGAATTTTGAAGACCTAACAAAGTAGAATGGGAGGTGCTGCATAGTCAGAAACCAACATTGTTCCCAGCACAATGGGGAGAGTAGATTTGAGTTGGTAACCTCTAGAAAATGTAAGTTAAAAAGTAGGTCTGTACCTAACATAACTTAAGGGTAAGTTCTAAACTGCATAACATGAGCTCCCAAGCACCTTGAGTGTATGTGTACAAAGGACAGCAGACATTTTTTACTCTGTATTGCAGTACTTTGGGGCTGAGCTTGAAAAACCCTACCCCTGTACTAAAAAGATTCCACAAGTGGACTGGGACTTTACAGATTTCCCTGTACCTGCACAACCTTGTCCTGTATCAGAAGTCAGTTCTGAGGCTGATTTTTCCACCCAGAGAGAATAGGGGTCTATAAGGCGACCTGAGAACCTCCATGAATGATGCCAAAGTTTCTTTGTGGGTATCAAATTTCCACCCACAGTTCAGTGAATCCTACCTATGGTTCTTGAATATATGTAGCAAGAAGACAAACCTGATTTTGCTTTCAACACTGCAATGAAAATAGACTACATGCACTATTTGATGAGCAGAAGAGTACCCTCATTCTTTGACATTCTTAGCTCAGAGTACTCTCATCATAGTTAGATATGTAATAATATACGTGAAAAACCACCTGGGCCCCAATCCAGGTAAAAGTGACTCATGACTAAATCATACCTGGTGCAAATCAGACTTAGTCATACTTAGAGTAGACTGAGTGAAATAAATAGGACTTTAATCATAACTAATTCCCATTTATTTCAATGGGTCTACTGTAAATATGACTAAGTCTGGATCCAACCTGATGAAACTAATGGAACAAGTTAATCATGGCGAAACAAGTTAATCATGGTGGAACAAGTCCCACTGCTTTCAACAGGCTGCAATCCTGGATACACTTACTTGGGAGTAAGCCCCATTTAACACAGTAGGACTTATTTCTAAGAAAACATGCATAGGATTGCACTGGTAGTCATGAACAGCTTTAATTGGATCACAGCCATGGTATTTGTGGGATACAGCATTTCCACTTGAAAACAAACAGGCTCACTATCCAGTGTAAAACGGCAAAATAATAGTAACGAAACGGATATATTGTTCTATGAAGACCCTGGCAGAATGGGAAGATAAGCTTGTGTTCAAGTTCATCCTCATGCTGTCATTTAACATCCTCTGTATCGTTCTCAAAATAAGCAACTTTGGTTCCTTTTGAAACATATTTGACACTTTCAACTTCACCACCACCATTGCTAGGTTTTTGGAAGTGGATGGCTATCATATCTTGCACACTCTCCTCATCTTCCTCTTCCACCTTGATTCCTGTTAACAGTATGGTTTTCCTGGAAATTCCAGCAAATATCTGGTACGAAGACAAAATATACACCACGCATTACTTCCTTAATCATTAAAAAATACTTAAATTGGCAGAGTGGAAATGATGGTAATAAGAGTAAAATGAAAGGAACAGACCATATATCTATGGTTTAAGGGCCAAACTAGACTTGACCATAGACGTGTCTTTGCTCTTAACATGAATTTTTTTAAAAATACAAATATGAGCTATGGAGATGGATGGTGTTGCTGGTAATTATCAGGATTATAGCACATGGGGAGTGCAAATTTAAATCTTTCCTCCCCTGCTGTGGTCCTGATGAAAATCACTCCTCCAAATCCATTTGTGGGGGGGGGAGGGGGAGAGGCACCAAATATATATTTTACTCAGCTTTTGTGCCTAACGTTAAGGTAAGCACTTTCATGCTCTTTGGGGTTGCTAACTGACCAAAAGAAAGTATCCTCATGTCAAGCCTCTGTTAAAGACACAGATACAATGTCAGTGAAAGGGGACAATGTAAAGGACGTGGCCAGTACAGGGAATAGCAGCTCCTCCCCGCAATGCTGGCTAAGTCGAGCATGCAAAGGAGGACTTAGTCAGTCATTCTTTGCATTGGGAAGAGGGGGTGTTCCACCCAGCACCAGCCAAGTTGGGCACCTCCTTCATGTCCCTCTCACCAGCCCCATTGGACCATCCCAAGCAATGAGATCAGAAATAATGAAAAGTGCTTTTAGGTTTTTGATGGTGCACTGAATGTAAATTTGACTTCATTATATACACCTGATGAGGATGTCAACCCAATTGCTTGCTTCTAGATAAAACTTCTAGCCCATATGCTTCATTCACTGTTACCACATTCCCTGTGTGATATGTTGGGAGAATAACAGGTAGGCTTAACTTTTATGATTAAGGCTACAAACTTACTACACTTACTTGGAAGTAAATCCCATTGAATTCAGTGGGGATTACTTCCAAGCAAAGATTGGGCTCATGGCATAACACCTCTGATGATTGCAAGTTCCAGTTTGATTGCTATCTCCAATTAACCATCCTGGTATTATTTATTTACCTGAAGTCTTTCCACCTTGTTCTGTATGACAGGAGAGACCATAATATTATGAGTCCTTCCATGTGCATGGAAATGGCGTAGCTCACATCCCACAATATTGTTAGCAGCTAGAATAAAAAATAGTAACATAGAAAAAATAATTTATCCAAAGAACTGTACCTCTGAAAGAGACCATTCATTTTACACAGAAGTCGTCTTCATGCATTCTTCTTCATGTGTTAAAAGAGCACATGAAAAGAGAAGTGCTCCAGCCAAACCTCCTCCATTTTCGTATTTATTACCCTGTACATTAGAGGGAAACAGTCTGAACAGGAAAGCCTCTTGTACCCATGGAGACTCACCATATGATTAAGAATCCAGGATTCTTAATTGCATGGAGTGCCTCCACAGATACAGGAAGTTCTCCTATTCAGAGGAGGGCTAGAGTTAAATCCTAAACTACATATTAATCTTTGCCATATGTACTTTAAGAGTATAGTTGCTCACTTAAATGAAAAATGCCATGTAAATAAAAAATGCCATGTAAATAAACTAAATGAATAAAAGTTCATGGTGGGGAACAAAAAGCACCCAGAACTACTTTCTGGTACTAACCACTGAGAAAGGGACAGAACTACCATAATGCTATGTCTCCTAGGCCCAGTCCGCATAGTCGGAACAGAAGGATACCAAGATCAATGTTGTCACACGTTGCTCAGAGGTCCAGAAGAACCAAGAAGGTTACACTCTGAACATCCAGTCTTCTACACGTCATCCAGTAGGGTGACCAAGATAGCTTTTGCCCCAAACCCAGGTCAGAGCACAGACTGGAATAGGTAAGTAATCTGTTTCCTCCACAACTACATGGAGTTGAGAAACCAAATTATGCACTAACCACTTACTTGAAACCAACTCAACAATGCTAATGTACAAGCAATGCAGTCAAAAGGGGACCAGACCCTATAAAGTTAGCTAGCAGAGCACTTCAGTAATTACCTATAGGTTGGTCAAATGTAATGAGGGCCATGTGGGACCAGTGGTCGTAAGTCACCTTCTGCACCCCTCCTCCCAGTTTAGTTTTACAAAAATACAGTTCCAACTTGTCTCTCATCCATTCCTCAGGGATGTTTAGGTCTGGGATGCTAGAAACATTAACCTTCATTTGAGAGATTTTCGCATGGAGCTGGAAAAACAATACAAGCTAGTTTCAAAATTATACACGTAAAATAAAATCCAGAAGCATAATCATGTAAATCTATAGCAGCCAAAACATGCCATGACCAAAGCAGGGTTTTCATGAGCAAGACATACTTACAATTCTTGCCCATGAAAACACAACCATAAAGTTTGTCAATGAATATCAGAGGCGAAGTTATTTCTTAAATTTTGAAATGACAAGATGTCATCCGGAGCTTTGGAGTGTGCTGTCATCAGTATGCTGACGACACGCAGCTCTGTTTCTCCTTTTCATCTTCAGCAGGAGAGGCTGTCGATGTGTTGAATCGGTGCCTGGCTGCGACAATGGACTGGATGAGGGCTAATAAACTGAGACTCAATCCAGACAAGACTGAGATGCTGTTAGTAGGTGATTCCGCTGACAGGATGGGGGGGTGTTCTACCGGTTCTGGATGGGATTGCACTCACCCTGAAGGAGCAGGTTCGTAGCTTGGGAGTTCTTTTCGATCCATCATTGTCACTTGAGGCTCAGGTGACCTCAGTGGCACTTAGTGCCTTCTACAAACTCCGGTTGGTGGCCCAGCTACGCCCCTATCTAGACAGGGATAACCTGGCTTCAGTTGTCCATGCTCTGATAACCTCCAAGTTAGATTACTGCAATGCGCTCTACGTAGGGCTGCCTTTGAAGACGGTTCGGAAGCTGCAGCTCGTGCAAAATGCAGCGGCCAGATTGATTTCGGGAACCAGAAGGTTTGACCATATAACACCTGCTCTGGTCCGCTTGCACTGGCTGCCTGTATGTTTCCGAGCCCAATTCAAGGTGTTGGTTTTTATCTATAAAGCCTTACACGGCATGGGACCACAATACCTGACGGAACGCCTCTCCCGACGTGAATATACCCGGTAACTACGTTCAACATCTAAAGGTCCTCCTCCGGGTGCTTACTCCAAGAGAGGCTCAGAGTGTGGCAACGAGGGATAGGGCCTTTTCGGTGGTGGCCCCCAGACTATGGAATGATCTCCCTGACGAGGCTCGTCTGGCACCAACGCTGCTATCTTTCCGGCGCCAGGTTAAGACTTTCCTCTTTGCCCAGGCATATGGCGGCACATCTTAATCACCCACATGTTTAGTTTTTAATCGATTTTAATGCTTTATGTGTGTATGTTCTGTGTTTTAGAGTTTTTAATTTTGCATACTTGTTTTTATCTCAATTTTAGAATTTCTGTAAACCGCCCAGAGAGCCCTGGCTATGGGAGCGGTATATAAATGTAATAAATAAATAAAATATAAGTATATGAGTTGAGTTATAATGAAGGACAAAGAGACATTAAGACGACACAATCACATGAAGAGCACTAGACTCCAGGAACATCTGGAGACTAGTGCTCCAGATGTAGGTGATCAGAATTGTTGTTTTTAAATGGATACTGTTGTTTTTATACTGTTTTTATGTTTTTAAATTTTGTATACTTTTAATGTTGACTATTTTTAATTGTTGTAAACCGCCCAGAGAGCTTCGGCTGTGGGGCGGTATATAAACGTAATAAAATAAATAAATAAATAAATCAGGAGAAGCACTGTGCTGAGTATGCTGGATGTTATATCTGAAGTGTGCCATTCAGAATACATAATTAGTCTACCATGAAGACTAGATAATGTTTGACCTCCGTGTCCATAAAATGCCCTTCAGAACAGACCTACACACAACTCATAACTGAACCCTTGTCAATAAGGTCTCAGGCCAATGCTTTGTCTACTAGAACACAGCATGCACAAAATACCCTACAAGATTCATTCAGGGAAAAGAGATGTTGACTCAGATGAAGTCCCTAGAATTGTAAGCTCTGGTGGATAGGAAGTGGAAATTTCAGAAAAAAACTTTCCTTCCCCACTACATTTTTTTTCTAAGGAATTAGGAAAAAATGGGTGAGGGGAGACCTTTTCCCCATTTTAGCTGGGTTTATTTCCAGACTTTCACATTCTTGTAAGTCCAAGCAAGACAGTGGGTCAGTTCAGACAACATGCTAGTCAAAACAGTGTGAAAACTCCACTCAAAGGTTGAGTGTTTACGGGGTACTCCCCACACAGCATGTTCTAACTTCACTGTTGTGTGACTGTGCTACCGTGGAGTTGAGTAAAATCCATCGCAGTGTTTGATTGACAGTTCCTCCACCCTCTCTCCTCCCCCGCTCCTACCAATGGTATCCCATCAGCAATTCCTGGGGGGAAAAACAATCCCAGCAGCTCTCCTAGAGTGACCCTCGCTCCATTCACAACTCTTGCCAGGGAACTCTGTACCCAGTGGGAAAATTCAACTCAATGCAACGGAGAAATCCACAGAGCTCACAACACAACAGTTGTGCAGGAACTCTCCTCAGCACAGTGTGGATATTCTGCGTGGAGTGTTTCCCCCCCCCAAAAAAAAAACCTCCACCATTGTGCGGAGTTTTCCCGCCAGACAAGGCATTTCTCAACGATGGTGTTACAACTCCACCGTGGAGTTCCAAAACCACCACTGACTAACATGTTGTCCAAACTGAGCCACTAAGTGTCATTACTATTAGAGTTCTGCTCACCAATGCATATAAGTATCTAGCGTTAAAACTGCCTTAGCATGATGACTCAGTTACCTCAAATGTTACTCCTGTCTCCAGAATAACAGGCCGTGCTCGCAGAACCATCTTCTCATTTTCCATGTTCACAGTATGATAATGTTTTCTAATCAGTCCCTGGGCAACTGAAGAACAACATGTTAATAGGTTTCAATAGAAGAATGTGAGTGCTTGCTTAACACAAGGTTCCTTGCTTAAAAATGAACTCATATATATATATTTAAATATACACTTCATACCATTTTCTTCTTCAAATGTAATGAGGGCTTCTCCTTTGCTCAGCGTAAATGGGAGTTTTGTGGTTATGTGAAAAAGGCAGGATATATTCATACAGTCATCTTCATTCGTGATGTTCTCCAGCCGCGAAAATATCATTTTCTTCTCAGGTATGTATTTTTTGAGCTAATATTTCAGAATCAAAACCAAAGATAACATGAAAACAGTTTATTAAGTTTCTGGTTAATAAATAAATAAATAATCTTTAGGTATTGAGTGGAAGGTTTCAATGGTATGTATGCCCCAAAGTTTCTGCTTGTTCCTAAGAATTAAGAGTGTCAGCAAATAAGTACTTAGGAATAGGATATGAAACAGTGACTGCAAATATATGTCACAAATCTTGACCTCTTAACACCATTGCAGGTTTGTTATTTGAGTGCTGGAAGCAGATTTAATTATGCAAACAGTTAAGAAAAAGAACCTTCAAAGGGAAATTCCTGCATGAAACTGCTGAATTACAACCTATTAAGAAATCCAATTCTATCACTTCTGGCTTGAATGAAGACAATGGGTTTTCACTATTTCCCCCTGTCACCAATTACCAGGTGTATATAGGACTACCACGCATCTGATGAAGTCAATTCTAGTTCATAAAAGCTGATACCGTAATTAATTTGTTAGTCTTTTATAAGACATCAAAAGAATCTTTGTAGCTAGGACTGGGGCTTCAGTTGCCTTCAACCTGAAATAAAGAATAAGTGGCTGAACACAGTACTGAAATTATGGGGTGGGGGTTACTTTTCGTAATGGCCACCTCTGTACTGTTTTAGAAGGCTAGAGAGATGATCATGACTTGAATAAAACTAGGTAGAGTTCAGGGATGGGGTTTGTGATTTTATTAAGGGTTTTCCTAACTTTATCCTCACATAGATCAAGTACTGATTAAGCGTTTGTTCTCTTGGGAGATTTCCACACACACACAAATCTATAGAATATAGTACAATATGGTTAGTTCTCCTGCAATGCTAACTTCATAAATCTTGCGAACATCTAACAGCAGAAATCTTCTGAAATACATGAATACATAAATATTGTCCTTGGCAGTATTCAAAAATTATATTGCAGTGGCATCCCACCCTTCTACCAAAGAACTCAGAGTAGCATTTTAGCCTCCCATCAATCCTGAATAGCTGAGTTAGCTATGTGGATGGCCTTTCTCAAAACCATCCGCATACTAAACTAACTGGGTTGCCAATAAGCTTTACAGGTATGTGAGGATTCAACCTGGCTTTCCCACATTTAGATCCAACATTCTAGCTTCTGTAATACATAACAGCAAGAGAGGGCTATTGCCCTCATGTCCTGCTTGCAGGCTTCCAACAGACATCTGGTTGGTCACTGTAGGATACAGGACATTGGATGAAATAGGCTTTTGGAGAGAAGAGCTCCTTGGGTGAAATCCAACCTAAGTCCTACATAGAGCTGATTCACTGAAATGAATAGGACTTGAGTTAGTCATGACTAACTTATGTCCCATTCATTTATGGGTCTACTCTAAGAAGGACCCATACTGGATTTCTTCCTCATGTTTACTGAGCACACTAGTACAATGCATTGGGAAGAAGCTAAGAGCACAACTAGGCTACAATGCCATGGCCACTTACTGGGAGTAAACTCAATGGGATTTATTTCTGCATAGCTGTATAGAACTGCAGCATTATACACCTAAAATTGTCTACATGAACACTGGCAAGAGTTAACAGTAATGAAGACTTTAATTTGAGTACACTACAAATTCACAAGGGTGAGGAGGGGTACATTAATTTTTTTTTCCTAACCACAAGATGGTAAATCCTGCCCAACTATTAGGAAAATCTGAAATATTGTTAAATATGATTTGCAATTTAGGCAGCCCAGTTCAATTACCATCTCACCCACATTCCCACCATTTCAACATGATGAATAAAGTTACGTCCCTTTCAAAATTAAATGATAAATAGAAGTTACCCGAAAGTTCCGCGCATGCTCTTCATGCTTAGCATTCATTGCTGCAATTTTGGCTTTAAGGATCTCAATTTCCTTTTTCAGCACTTTATTTTGCTCATTTATAGAAGAAAGTTCCCTCTGTAAAACATGAGAGATTAAAATATGCACTAATTGAGCATCCTTGACATTGAGAGAAAAATGTTTCTTCACATTTAACCATGTATTTATTATTTATTTACAATATTTATATACCACTCCATATTTAAAATAGATTCCTGAGGAGTGAGCATAGGAATAAATCAGTAAAAGATAAAAAGATTAAAACAGCAAATTAAAATTGTTCAATTTAAAACAAAGTATCAATAAAAAATGGTGGCTGGTCACTTGAGGAAGGCTTCCTGGAAAAGAGTTGTTTTCAGGAGGTGCCGGAAGCAGCACAGTGTTGGCACCTGTCTGACCTCCAGGGGAAGGGAGTCCCAAAGAGAAGGGGCCACCACACTAGTGTGTCTCCTCTGAATGAATGCCTGGAGGTGGTAATGGGCTGAATGAGGAGAAACGAACTAAAGCTGAATCCAGACAAGACGGAGGTGCTTACTGTCAAAGGGCCCAACCCAGATTTGGAGGTGTGCCAACTAGTTCTGGATGGGGTTACACTCCCCCTGAAAGACTGCGTTTGCAGCTTGGGGGTGCTCCTGGATCCGTCGCTCCAAATGATAGCCCAGATAGATGCGACAGCCAGGAATGCCTATCAGCTTTGGCTCATTAGCCAGCTGTGCCCCTTCCTAGAGTTGGAAGACCTAAAGACGGTAGTGCATGCGCTGGTAACTTTGAGGCTCGACTTCTGCAATGGGCTGTACATAGGGCTACCCTTCTGCCTAGTCTGGAAACTTCAGCTAGATCAAAATATGGCAGCCATGGTGGTCACCAGTACACCTAGGGCTGACCATATTACACCTATTTTAAAATAACTTCACTGGCTGCCAATTATATTTCCAGGCGAAGTACAAAGTGTTGGTCATTACCTTTAAAGCCCTACATGGTTTGGGTCCAGGTTACCTGCGGGAACACCTTCTCTTAGACAGTCCACCCCACACATTCAGGTCCTCTGGGAAGAATTTACTTCGGTCAGCCAAAACTAGGCTGACAACCATTACCCAGAGGACTTTCTCTTCTGCCGCTCCCAGACTGAGGAATGGCCTGCCGGGAGAGATTCGCCAACTTAAGTTTTTCTTACTTTAAAAAAGCTATAAAGACTGATCTCTTCCAGCAGGCCTACCCAGTCGAATTTTAAGATGCCTAGCTGTTATTTTAATAATGTATTAGTTTTTATATGTTTTTAATCACTTTTATGTATTTTATAGTATTTTTGTATTTGAAATGAATATATTATTTCATTATTATTATTATTATTATTATTATTATTATTATTTGATGCCTTGAAATGATGGCGTGTGCATGTGTGTGTGAGTGAGAGGGAGGGAGAATTAAGGTAGCTTCACCCACAATTCACCCACACTCAGTGTTGGCATGTAGTTCCCAACATCCTTCCCTGGAACCAAAGGTCTAGGTCACAAGGTCATTAGGGGTACGTTGTTTTTAGATTTCCCCCCTTTTTTCTACTAGTCTTGTTAAGATTAAAGTTTGTGTCTCTTTTACAAAGCACAAAGAATATCTAGATCTTAATGAGAGAAAATCTGTTTTAAATGCAAGGCCTCACTACTGGGACATGAGAAAGAACAATAAAGTCACCTGAGCACGTACAAAAGGTATTTCCCTCACTTCAAACAAACCACAATAAGCCACCTATTACTGGATATAGGACCAGGATTTCCAAAGCAGATATTTCAGGTTTGAGGCTCATTTCCATTCTGTAAACACCCACATCAACTATATTTCCCTTTTCTTGAACTGCTAGTGTGTTGATTAAGTTCTCTCTTTACCTTATGGTCCTCTTGTACTTTCATACTTTCCTGAATCACCTTATTTTCTAGATCCTTTAGCTTTGTCAATTCCTCTTGATTTTTTCTTCTCCTTTCATCCGCATGAAGTTTTAAAAGAAGCATGTCGGACTTCTGCTTTTCAGCTATTACAACCCTTGCCTTTGAGATGCAAAATACATTAATGAGTTTTAGAGCTTCAAATGAAACATTACTACTAAGCTTTTTAAACAAATAATTGGTTGCCACAAATATCCATTGCTGTGCCTCTTCCTAGAGTTGGAAGACCTAAAGATGGTAGTGCACTATTATTATTATTATTTATTTATATAGCACCATCAATGTACATGGTGCTGTACAGATAACCTCAAGGCTCAACTTCTGCAATGCACTCTATATAGGGCTACCTTTGTGCCTAGTCCAGAAACTTCAATTAGTTCAAAATATGGCAGCCAGGTTTGTCACCGGTACACCTAGGGGGTTTACACCAGTTTTAAAATCTCTTCACTGGCTGCCAGTTAGTTTCCGGGTGAAGTATAAAGTGTTTAAAGCCCTACATGGTTTGAGTCCAGGCTACCTGCGGGATCGCCTTCTCCCGTACAATCTGCCCCGCACACTCAGGTCCTCTGGGAAGAATCTACTTCAGTCCACCAAACTTAGGCTGACAAGTATTACCCAGACGACCTTCTCTTCTGCTGCTCCCAGACTGTGGAATGGCCTGCCGGAGGAGACTCGTCAACTTAATAGTCTTTTAGCATTTAAGAAAGCTATAAAGACTGATCTATTTCAGCAGGCCTATCCAGTGGAATTTTAGGAAGTTTTAAATTTATTTATTTATTACATTTTTATACCGCCCAATAGCCGAAGCTCTCTGGGCAGTTCACAAAAATTAAAATCATGAAGAGCATAAAAACAACCAACAATCTAAAAACACAAATACAGAATACAATAAAAAAGGAAAACCAAGATAAAACCACACAGCAAAAAATGATATAGGTTAAAATATGGAATTAAAACAGCAAAGTTTAAATTTAAGTTAATAAGTGTTAAAATACCGAGTGAATAAAAAGGTCTTCAGCTGGCGACGGAAGGAATACAGTGTAGGCCCCAGCCGAACCTCTCTGGGGAGCTCGTTCCACAGCCGGAGTGCCGCAGCAGAGAAAGCCCTCCTCCTAGTAGCCACCTGCCTCATTTCCTTCAAGATGTTTTAATAATGTATACTATGTTTTAAATTCAGTTTTATGTATTTTATACTTATTGTTGTTCCCTGCCTCAATCCAAACGGAAAGGCGGGTAAGAAATAATTTTGTTGTTGTTGTTATTATGCAAACAGTTCACACTGCCACCTGCGAATAGCACAAGCTCCTCTAGCAGTTACCTTCCATTCTTCCAGTTCTTTACGTTTTTCAGCCAAGATTACAGGTATGTCTGAAACCTCATCTTTCTTCATCATCTACAGAAAAAGGTAAAAAGGAATATTTATCTCCATTTTGGAGCATAACTCTATTTTTAATTCTTGCTAACAATTACAGAGTTGGATCTCTTGCTAAATACAAAATCAACCTATATACTCTTGAACAGAAAATACATAAAAATTAGGGTGACAAGCTTTCATTTGTTGAACCTACATGAATACCTACAGAATTTGCCTTCGGCATTCCCAGATCCATAAGATTTTCCATCTCATTTACAAGTGCGCCTGGAATCTCACCTTTCTCAGCACTCTATAAAACAGTTAGAAATAGATAAACATTTTGCATTATATAAAATTGGGCTGTGAGCATTAATATATGGAACTGAAACTGCATGGGAACTTACAGAATTTATCTTCAATGCTTTTAGTTCATTAAGAAGTTCTTTCTCATTTACAAGAGCGCCTGGGATCTCACCTTTCTCCATACTCTATAAAACAGCCAGAAACACTATATAGTATGAAAATCCAAGGTGAAAGTTTTAATTTGTTTAAGTGGAACTGCATGAACAATTACAGAACCTACCTTCAATTGTTCTAGTTCTTTAAGGTTTTCCATCTCATTTATAAGTGATCCTGGAATATCACTTTTCTCTGTGCTCTACAAAACAGTCAGAAATACATAAACATTGTGTATTACATAAAAAATAGGGCTGCAAGCATTAACTTATTTTCCTAGAAATGCATGAGCACTCACAGAACTTATCTTCAATTGTTCTAATTCTTTAGGATTTTCCGTCTCTTTTACAAGTGCTCCTGGAATTGAACCTTTCTCCATACTCTATAAAACAGAGCAAGAAATACTGTATAATGAAAAGTCAGTCAGAAACACTATATAGTATGAAAATCAGAGGTGCAAGTTTAAATTTGTTTAATTAATAGATTAATCACCTACAAACGCAATCTTATGGTCCCTGAGTGAGCATCCCAGGGACCATAGAATTGTTCATATTCACCCTTCTAAGGTCAGAAAAGTGCTCCCCCATCAGAAGAGGGGAGTTGGAGATCTGACCACCACCCCATCCCCTCAAAGCTGGCACAGAAAGAACCTCACCAGCTGCCCTCTGAGGTGGGAAAAACAACTTCAGAAAAGGAGGAAATGGGGTATTCCGGTGATCAGGGAGGGGAAGAGACTGGAAAGACCAGAATACAAGTTACTCTTAGCCTCTTCCAGCCTCATTCTCTCCCCCTCTGAAGCATCCTCACTACATGGACTAAAAAGCCTGTGATAATAAAATCTGCAGGGCGAAACAATGAGGAAGCAAAGACTGCCTCTGCCACTCCTCACGCCCTATATTTTATGATCGGTGCCTCCAAGTACACGGGCTTCCAATCACCGAGGGCGCAATCGTTAGGACTGCACCCTAAAATTGTGTGTGTGTGTTATAGTGAATGTCCGAAATTGGGTAAATAATTAAGCTCCCACCTGAACGAATGCCAGACAAATGTTGTGCATTCACTGGTGTATGTTACTATTTGTCTCAGTGAAGGTTGGACGTTCACAACATTCATCTGGAATGCGATTTTTAACATCCACACCTGAATGTTAACATTCTCCAAATTCCAGGTATTCACTGTAACATAATTTATATATCTATCTGAGCATAATTTCCAGTATCCAAGCTGTCATCTTCATCATCTAATAGAGTTCTACTGATGCATCAACTTTTCCATTACAGGTTAATTCTTGGTTATCAGTATTGTGCAATTATAACAGAAAATGTTGTCATATTCACGTTTTAATAATCGTACTTAATGCACAGTTCTAATGAGTGTGTAGAGCAGGGGTGGCCCTCCATGTGATGTTCGGCTGCAACTCCTATCAGCCCTAACCAGTATAACAAATGGCAAGGAGTGACGTGAGTTGCAGCCCAAAAACTTCTGAAGGAACACAAGTTGTCCATCCCTTCTGTAGACTCTACATGCAATGTGGGAATCAAAAGACTGTGCCTACTCCATTTCCAAGCTCCTAGGACGTCCACACCGGAAATCCTGGTTGCTTAGGGCATAACTGGGGAACTTGTGGCAGCCCCAAAACATCTGAAGCTCAACGCCTATCAGTCCTGAACACTGGCCATGCCGACTGGGGCTGATGCGAACTGTAGTCCAACATCTAGAAGGGCATGAGTTCTGCATCTCTGGCTTAGGGCATACACACCTGAAATCCAACATGCGTAGGTTCAACGGACATAAAATCCAAAATTTCTGGAGCATATGTCCTAAATATTAAATGGTCCTGAAAACTGGGCACAGACACTTGGTAGGTGGGAAGGGTGAAATTTTACTACTTCCCCGTTGTACATAATCTAAGTTCCTTGTTAAATTAATTTGGAAAGAATGTCCCAAAAGTACCTTTACTATAACATAATTTTTACTTGCTTTAAAACATTTCTGACAAAACAATCTTTGGATTATTTTTCTCATATATATATATATATATATATATATATATATATATATAGGCCCTAAGTCTAGTGTACTGAAGTACTAAGACCACAGTGAAAAACCCATATCCATTTGAGGTAAAACAAACCTTCGAGATACAAATCCTCTTAGGGGGGGAATCCCTCCTTGTTCAATATGAATCACAAAAATCTAGACAGGAAAAAAATCATGAGGTAATTCTGTCTGTTGCGCTGTAATGGATATGGAGAATATTCAGAGTAGTTTCCAAAGCCCTATCCAATCTTTTCCAAAAACATCTTTATTAATATGGATTCCACAACTGTATGCCACTTAAATAAACATCTGTCTTTAAATAAATGTAACGAGTATGAGAAAAGAGACTGTAACTAAAAATAGACCCGTTTAAATAGCAAGCATGATGGCATCATCTGTTTATATTCTCAGTGCAACCATCCTTTGATGAGCAAGACTCGCATACTAAAATTATTGGAACATGAAGTTAAAAAACAAAATACAGCATATAGGAATCTTTAATAATGGCACAGTCTGGCTAAAACGCACCATACTATTAATCTGTCACACTTTTTATGCTTCTTCGTTGTGTATGTTTATTTATCAAATTGATAATTTAATAAAGCTGCCCGAGACATATAACAAATATACAAAAACAATACGAACAGAAAAAGGGTTTTTTTTAAGTTAAATACCAATAAATACTAACAGGATCATATTAAAAACAGCAAGAACAAAATAAAAACAGAAGCCAATGAGGAACCAGCAGCAGGGGAAAAAATCACCTCATAGTAGGCTGAAGCCCTATTTACACAAGAAGGCCTTCACATGCCAATGAGCACCCAAATAAACATTACTTTAAATCTGTATCTAGCAGATATGCCTTTTTTCATTTTTACTTTACAGTGAATGCAGCCGGGGTGGGTGGGGGGCTTTTAAGATCCAGACTGAGTTAGATATGGATTTATAGTAATGTCTGTTTGATCCCTGAAAGACCCACAGAAAGGTAGGAGTTCCAAAGCCCCTACAAATCTTCATATGGCACAGCCTTGCAAGCCCCTAACATGTTCATTTAACCCACCAGGTGCCCTATTATTTGAAGCAACATCAAGTCAACACTAGGATTTGGGTGAATCATTCTTTCTCTTTTCATTTCCTATCAGAATAATAGCAATAGCAACTTACTTTACAGGGCTGCTGTGCGGAAGAATGAAATTACAGCAAAGTACTTTGTATAGCTAAAATGTGATGCATACATTATTAGTAAAAACTGCAGAACACCCTCCCCACTCACCATCAAGTAGGAATCAACAATGCGTCATATCCAGAGGAGACAAATACATAGAGATAACAAGAGTTCTTCAGTTTATATACAGAGAAAGAGAGGCATTTAAAGAAGTGATAGTTAAGTCATTGACAGACACCACTCACAGGATAGCATAGAGAGTTTGTATTGAGTAGACAACGAAAGCACCTTCTGGGCCCTGTCATGTGCCTAAGAGGCCTAGCATTCCACTTTAAATAGTGCAGTAAAACAATATCAGTGGACTCTGGAAACCATGTCCTGGGGCACACCCAGCAGTGTATAGATAATACTGTGAAGGCTGTATAGGCTCTACAGACATAACATCCTGCAGGAATCTGCTTTACCTTGGATACTCTCTGTACCACAGAGCAAGCTGCCACCTAGATGAGCCATCACTAGTCAATTTTAGTCTCCCCCTATCTCCTCTCACTCTTGGACACACTTTCTGGGCATCATAGTGGGAAGGATAGGACCTGCAGTGCTGCCTAGAGAGAAAGCAGAAGCAGTGGCCCTCCAGGTGTTTTGGCCCACAACTCCCTTCATCTCTCACCATTTCTGCCCACTCATTCTCCCTTCGGATGGTACAGCACAGCCAGATGATCATGGAATGAGCAGCCAACTCATCCCTTCACTCGCTCACCTGAGATACCTGGCATCAGCAGAGCGCTGAAGGTTTAGCCCAGCAAACCAAAAACTCCTCTATGTCACCCAAAGAGAGAGTCCAAGAGAAGACAAGAAGAAACCACTACCTCCACATTCATTCATTTATTTATAGCCCGCCTTTCCTCTATAGTGACATATAGGATCCTCCTCCTCTTCCTCTCCATTTTACCCTCACAACAACACTGTGAGGTAGATTAAGCTGAGAGTCAGCAACTGGTCCAAGGTCATTCAATGAGCTTCATGGCCGAGGCTGGACTAGAACCCATGTCTCCAGAGTCCCACACCAATACCCTAACCACTACACCACACTAGCTATTAACAATTACTCAACCTCTCGCATCTCGGCAGCAAGGACTAGCCAAATGATGGTTGCCACTGCCTCTGAAGGGTCACCTGCCCTCTCCCTCTGGAATACTCTACCTCAAGGATGGGCAACTTGCACACACCCCTAGATGTTTTGTTCTGCAACTCCCATCATCCCTCACCACTGGCTATACCTAATGGGAGTGGTAAGCTAAAACATCTGGAGGGCCACAAGTTGCCCACCCCTGCTCTACCTGTTTGCATGTCCTTTCTCAGCAGGGGCATACAGAGATAGCAAGTGAGCATAAGGAGTTTGTGGCAGCTGCTGCTTGAAGGAACAGCCACCACCTCTGCCTGCTCACACACTGGGCAATGTGGTCTGGAGGACTGCACTTGCACCACCCACCCAGAGGGAGAGCCCAGCTAAAGCAGTGGAAGGTGGTCGCCTCCTTCCAAGACCAACCCTTTAAGTTGCATTGGCCAGAGAGATAACAGGCGGGGAGGGGAGAGGGGCTGTGAGCAAGCAGAAGTGGCTGCTCACAATTTCTCTCTAGGCTAGCCTTCCCCAACTGGTGCTCTTCAAATATTTCCGGCTTCAACTCCCACCAGCCCCTTGCTAGCATGAGCAATGGTAAGGAATGCTGAAAGCTGTAATTGAGAACACCTGGAGGGCACGAGATTGGGGGAAGATGCTCTCTAAAGCAGCCAGCACAGCTGGCTGGGGGACTATGGGAGCTGTAGTCTAGAAGGCAATCAGTTGGGAAAGGGCACTCTAGGCACTACCATGGGCCCAGTCCTCCCTGCCATAGCATCCAGAGAGAGTGAGTAACAGAGGAGGGAAGAGCAGACCTTTCCTTTTCTCAACTAACAGCAAAACATGGGAGGAATAAGTAAGAGAAGGGTCCCTACTACAGGCCAGGGCAAGATAGGAAACGAGGCTACTGTTTACGATCAGCCCCCTTCACCAGGAACAGCTACTGCTACTTCACATTTAAAGTGGCAACCATAAGCACGCCGATTTTAAAATAAATAAGTTCGGGTTGCGAACTTATATCAAATACTTTGCAAGGAGGAAGAGCCAAAAGTTTCCTGCTTTTTTGTTTTGGTACAAAAAGTTACCCGTCGTAGGAGAGGAGAGAACCGCTTTCAGTTTCGTTTTTTAAAGCCGTCACGGAAGTTTGCAAAGCAGGTCTGATCTGTGGGTAGGAAATCGGGGGGGACGGGGGGTGAACTCACGGCCACCCTTCCACACTTACAGGGGGGGCGCTACTGGCGAGGCCGGGGAGATCCGCCTGCATCCCTGAGACGTCTCTGGAGGAACCCTCTCCGATCTTCGGGGAAGGCGAGCAGAAAATTGCCGCTGCCCTTTACTGGAAGTCACGTGCAGGAAAGGAGTGGGGAAAGCCGCGAGAGCGATACTTTGCTCCGAGATATCCCTGCCTCCGTCAACTTCAGAACAGCCCCGTCTGGAGTTGTTGCTCTCGGTTTTGTTTTCGGTTTTTCCTCCAGTTAGAAGCTGCTACCTACTAGGCAGAACGCAGGAGGGAGACCTTGGCAAAGCACACGCTGGCTGAGTTCGGACGACACGCTAATCAACGGTTGTTTCCCGTCCTGTTCCTATTACCCCCTCCCAGTTAATTAGCGTGTGGTTCGAATTCAGCCGCTATTTGCCGTTCTTCAGTATTCAGATTTGGTCACACCCACGGGGAGTTTCAGTGCCCCGCTCTTTGTTAGCAAGTTCCTTAGCACAGCTGCATGCTATGGGAAAAGCCATTGCTCAGCAATTGAGACCCTGTTTTGCATAAAGAAGGTCCCCAGGTCAAGCCGCAGCACCTCCAGTTTTTTGTTTTGTTTTATAATAACACACATCAAGTGGTGTGTTATTGGAGAAGGTTCTCTGCCTGTGAGCCAGCGGAGACGCACCTGTTGCCCTGCTAGAGAAAACAATGCGGCGCTAGATGGACCCGACGCCTCCGCGCTTGGGGAACTCAAGCTGCACTAGGTAGGGAGAAGGAGGGCTGCTTGGAGAGCGGGGGGGGGGGCAGAGCGGCGCCCCCACCCCCGCTGTCCCATGGCTACATGCCCCTGCGCTCGCTCCTTCGCGTGGGGACAACCCTACAGGAGCGCAAACGCCTCGTCAAGACAGCCCTCTGGTATAAGGTACTTCTCCTTGGCCCCTTGGAATGTCTCAGGTTGTGATATTCCCTCAGTTTATGTATATTTTTATTTATTTGTTATATTTCTATAGTACCAATAGCCAAAGCTCTCTGAGCAGTTCATAACAATTCAGCCTGTAAAATACAGCACGATAAAACGTCTATATCAATTTCTAGAAAATAAAATTAGTTTAAATCAAAATTTAAAAAATAACAGCTGTGTAAAGATGTATTTATTATTTAGTATATTTCCAATATGCCCATTAATTAATATTCTCTGGTGGATTATGACCAGTTAAGGAATAAAAATGCCATTTAAAAATGCAGTTAAAAATATAAAATACGAAGCAAATGTTTAAAAGAACACAATACAATATAGTGCAAAACAATAACAGCGCTAGAATCAATGCAACAGCAGTAATAACTTAGAATTATGTCTCTAAAATGCCTGGGCGAAGGGGGGGGGAGTTATTTGCCTGGTGCTGAAAAAAATAACACCTCTTTGGGGAGTTTATTCCGAAAGTGGTGTGCCAGCATTGAAAAGGCCCTCTCCCTTGTGGCCACCTGCTTAGCTTCTTTTGGTGGAGGCACCCAGAGAAGGGCCTCTGAAGATGACCTAAGGGTCCAAGCAGCTTCATGCCAATACAAGCCTTGTCTACAAGTACTCTTTACCTTTACCAGCCTTCCCCCACCTGGTGCCTTCCAGATTTTTTTGGGCTACAACTGCCAGTATTCCTGACAATTGGCCATGTTAACTAGGGCTGATGAGAGCTGGAGTCCAACAACTTCTGGAAAACCACAGGTTCTCCAGCGCTGGTCCAAAACATCTGGAGGCCACCAAGTTGGGGGAACGCTGATCCTTGTGGAAGGGGCACACTTGTTCCTCCAGCATGCTAAGGTTCTTATCAACTACTGGTCTTTTTGTTCTTTCTGTTTTCCTTCAGCTGGTTGGAAGCATTCATCTGCCTGCATGGAATGTCACTTTCTAAAACCATAAAGATGCATTCATTTGTCACAAAGCCAGCCCAACATGGAATATATTGATTTTTATTCATAGAGGTTCTCTTCTGGTGCCATGCCATTCAAATAGGAATGAGCAATTGGAGACCTCAGGGCCGACTCTAACCCACTAAGCGGTATCAATTGGCACTCCAGTTACAAGAGAGGTGTGCAGAAGATGTGGCTAACAGCAGCAGCGGGACCTTTGTATTTTACTTGGAGAAGATGACTAAGGCTCTGCCTTATTTAATTAATTCTTCGGTGCAGCTGTCCCATAAACTAGTTGCTGACCAGAACTTTAAAATGTCAACTGATCTAGACAGATATAACTTCATTGGTTCATTTCTGGTTTACATAGAGGAAACCCTTCTTTTAATCAAAACGGCTACTGACTTATTGCTTGGTGCTACAACTGTTTCCAGATGGGGGCAGCCTGCACATTAAAAATAAAATGAAGCTTAAGAAATATTTTTATGTACCACACCGAGGCTGCAATGTAATGTATACTTATCTGGGACTCAATAGGGCTTACTTCTGAGTAGACATCTATAGGATTGCGATGTATGAACCCCAAAGATGTAACAAACAGAAAAGAATCCAAATTTACTATAAATATTGTAGGGTTGGTTTATGTGTTATGGAACATGTACTTGCAAACCACTTTTAACTCTACCACATGGTGAATATTATCATGTGGTGAACCACCGTATACAGTGATTCACCTACAGACAAGAGACTAAAAATAATCATTTATGGCATCCTTCTCCAACCTGGTGACCTCCAGATGTTTTGGACTACAACTCCAAGCAGTTCTAACATTGGCCAAAACATCTGGAGGGCATCAGGTTCAGGAAGGCTGATTTAGGGAGATCTGGTGAAACTCACATATTCTGTATGAGAAGCCTCTGCCCAAATATAGCTCACAGAACAACCACTATGAAGAATAATGGAAAGTAGCCTCCATGTGGCAGCTATAATGTGTAAACCAAGTTCTTGCTGAATTGCATTATGAGCAATATACTAATTCTGTATATTAGAAAGTTTGTCAGGCTCCTATTGCTACAGATCAGTAAACAGCAGTAATAAATGTAGGTTCAGCTTGCAATAATTGGGAGGGGCCACAGCTCAATGGCAGGGCTGGCCCTATCATTAGGCAGAGTGAGGCAGTCACCTAAGGCGGCAGAGGACAGCAGTTGTCGCCCTTTGACAACTGCTGTCCTCTGGGTGGAGGATAGATCTATGTGTTGCAAGCAGCCTGCTCTGCATTCTTTCTCCAATTGTCACCAGTTGCTATTGCTCCTCAACTTCTTTTTCATCATTGCTACCATTTGCTTGCTTGATAGGCAGAAAGCCAGTGAACAAATAGGCACCAACATCTACTGCTTCTCCACACCATCACCGTTGCCTGAGCCAGAGCAAGAGGAGGGTGAACAAGTAGGTTGCAGCAGTAAAGAGGAGGAACAACTCTAGGGAGCTTTTGCCCCTGCTGGGGTGTGGGCTTTTGGCAGGTGCCCAACAAGGCTTAGCCTTGACACGGGCTCTGCGTTTGGCTCTGACCAGTTACTCCGAAGGGAATGCAGCCCTGGACTGATAAAAATGCTCCTCACCCTGGATTAGTAAATTCCCAGTCCAGACTTCTGGAAACTTGAGGAACCACCAGTTAGGAGTAGGCTGGCATCTAGCAAGGAAGCTATGTCTTGGTTGTGGAGTTCATCCTTGGTTTTCCAGTTCTAATCTTCCTGGTGAATCCTGAAATTATTTCCTTTATTCCAATAGTTTACAAAGCAAAAGAGCAGAGCATTGTGGGTCAGAGATTGTATAGGACAGAACATTGTGTTTTAATGAAAGAGGCGTGTAGAATTAAAACACACATATATAGAATGATCTCACTGGTTCCTTATTTGGAAGCAGAGAATGCTAAATCTTGTAATGTTACTATTTACAGATTCCAGGCACATATTTCCATAGGCAGTCCAGATCTAAGAAAGAAGCCCAGGTTGGCTACTGTCCCATTTGGTTACTTACCAGAAAAGTGTAAAATTTGGGAAGGAAGATTAATTTGGCTGAGAATAAAATGACCTCTTCTTGAAGCCAGGTTTATAGAAAGATAAACTTCATAGCAGAACAAACTTAATCTGTCATACCTAATATAGCTGGTCATAAAACATTCTCTCTGGCACAGTGATCTCCCCACCCTCCTTTCTTTCGCACCTCTCCAGTGCTGCAGCACACTTTGCCCTCCACCCACATGTCTCCCAATTTTTGTTTAAAGCTGCAAAGTGACTGCAATTCCCACCCCTTGTCTTAAGGCAAGCCATCCATTACATTGAGATAGGTGATCACACTTCTGGCACCGAAATACCATCTCATGAATGTTTCACTAGAATAAAATACCCATTTGGCGACAATCTGAAAAGGCGTTAAGGAGATCAACAGGCATATCTGAAGATTTCCTGAACATTGTTCCAAGTTTGTTTTATTAATTCCCCAAATCAAGGAGATTTCCCATACTTAGACAGACCAGTCCTGCCTCGCTACCCCCATCCCAAACCCATTATTATGGAGAGAGAATTAATTTGGGACAAACTAGATGTTACATTTGTTTAAACAATACAAATACATGAACAAAGATGTCATTATTCTAATTCCCATGTGTGCTCAGAGGCTGTGGAGGTCAGTGATGGTGGGACTGAGTCAGGCTACCTGCTTGCCCACCCACTTTTGAGACCCTGTCCTCCTCAGGTGATGTGGGATCTCCTCTTGCTCCACTGCTGCCCCAAGGGAGTGAGAGGCTCCCCCAAGAGTGGCCATTTCCTTTGCCCTCAGAGGGCTGAGCATAGGGACTAGCAGTGCATTGTTGGCCATGTTGCCTCAAGGATGCAGCTGGGACCCTTCTTTCATGTCCTCCCTTGGGGGGTTGTGGATGGGACTTCTGTTCCTTCACAGAGCAGATGGCTGTGCTCATCTCCTTTGTCCTTTTTATTTTGATTTATTTATTTATTGCATTTTTATACTGCCCAATAGCCAAAGCTCTCTGTGCTGATACAGGGCTTACTTTAAAAAAAAAACTTTGGGGGTGTTTTATTATAAGTGATTCCAAACATGTGGCAAGGAGGGGCTCCTCATCATTAAATAGAAAATAGGAGCAAAATGTTTCCGAGTTTACCAAAAACCTCAGCCTTCATCTGCCCTTGGGGTTTGGGGGTGGGGGCACCAATTGCATGGTTCTCCTACGGTGCCAGTTGCTAGCAAAAAGCCTATGGCCACCCTTAACTCCACTGTTGTAATTATAGTGCTGAAATGAAGAAAGGTTCACTAAACAGAAGTGGGGGTTTGTATGCAAGAATTGTGAGCACCATTCAGTTCTTGTAGTCAGTTCAAATTTCTGGCTCAGAATACTTTAATCTTACGCATATGTCTTTTGCATCATACTCCAGCTGGTGGATTTCAGAGTTGTAGCAACAACAACAAAAAAGATCCGGCAAGGCTGAAGTGTGCCCACTCCTAAGTTAAAACAACTCCATCCCCCAGTGCTTCTCTTCAGAAAATTACCACCCCCACAAAGTTGCTTTTAACTACATGAAATGGAGAATACATGGGTTTGCAGTTACCTAGGGAGGTTGTGGGCTCTCCCACACTAGAGGCATTCAAGAGGCAGCTGGACAGGCATCTGTCAGGGATGCTTTAGGGTGGATTCCTGCATTGAGCAGGGGGTTGGACTCGATGGCCTTGTAGGCCCCTTCCAACTCTGCTATTCTATAATTCTATGATCTAGTTTGTCAGTGAAATGGTACAATCCTACAACTCCCAGCATGCCCCAGCCAGCCATGCATAGGATTACACCTCCTGAAGAAATCAGGGGAAAAAGTGTGTTCTTGAGAGATGACGTCCCAGGAATCATCCTGCAGTAGGCTTAATCTAACAGAACGATACAGACGACTAACATTACTACAAAGTCAATAGTCACACAAGAACAATGGTCCCCATAGCCTTCCTCTCTATCCTAGTTTGATATTTGGGGGGGGTTGATTTTGGGGGGGGTGGGTTGCGTGGATCTTCAATAAAACTATTAATTAAAAATGTTACAATCCTATGCATACTTACTTTGGACTTACTTCTGAGTGGAATCAGGCTACATGCTCCATAAACTATTTTCCAGGGTAAAATTTATAATGCCAAAGGATATCTCTCCAAAGCTGCTCCAAAATGACAATTTCAACCAAAGTATTAAATCAGTGGTTCCCAAAGTGGGCGGTAACACCCCCTTGGAGGCAGTGGGATTGCATAGGGGGCGTTAAGAGGCAAGGGGGCGGCAGGGGGGCACAGCATCATGTACATTGATGGTGCTATATAAATAAATAATAATAATAATAGGCAAAGGGGTGGCAGGGGGGCACTCAAGGTGGTCTTTTCCAAGAAGCGCCTCTCCAGAAAGTCTTAAAACCCAGGGACATTTTTGCGGGAGAAGGTAGTTTGGTCCCAAGCCATATAGGGGAAGAATCCACACCTGTATTAACATATTTAAGAAGAGTCCTTTTAATGGTTAATTGAAATGTTTCAAAAGCACCAAAACGCTAATGAAGAGACATAGCCTGCTTGGTGTGCCAAGCCACGCCTGCTGCAAAACAGAGGCGTTCGCTCTCTTTTCCCTCCCTCCCTCAGCAAGCCTGTAGTGGGTGCTTCCCATTTAAAGTTTTTCATTCTCAGCTCCTCCACCCGGCTGCTGCTCAGCCCGGGCGCCCAGACCAGCAGGATCCAGAGGAGCACAGCCCCTTCAATTATGTTTAATTGCCTTAACTAAAAAATGTAATTGGATTTTGAATAAATATTCAATTAATTGTTACTGTTTTGAATTTTACTGTTATTATCTCCCTTAGTGGGTCATTGAAAACTGCTATTCTGAATAATGATTTTTATAGTGTAGGGTAGGGGGCACCGGGCATGGAACGAAGGGGGCGGTTACCTGAAAAAGTTTGGGAACCACTGTATTAAATGAACTGGAGAGAGAAATTGCAGCTAATACTTTATGATGTAATCAACCTAACAGGTGTGAGATTCAATTCAGGGAGAAAGTGTATTACTAATTTTGAGGCCACTTGCTGACAAGCAAGTGTGTAAAGGAATGGTTTCTGTTATCAGTACCAAGGATGAGAGAAAATAATTTAAACATTATGATTTCCAGATTTACATGTGGTCTGCAAAATTACTCCATTCGCTACTAATGAAATGAGTTTGTTGATATTCTCAAACGTTGCATGGCCCATCTGTTTTTTCTGCCTGGGCGGTAAATTGGAATGACTACTGAGGACATTTGAACAAAGAAGGGTTTCTTTGTTTTTTAAAAAAAGACCTTTATTGGTAAACACCCACAGTCAGATATTACTGTAGATGACATCTCCTCACTCCTTCCAGTTTTCCTCAACAGTCAGAATTCTGTGCCCACTCTAGCATGCTTAGTCCTGATTAAGCTGTTGGGATGTGAGGCGGGGGCTTCCAAAAAGCTTTAGAAGTACTAAAGATTTTTGTATTGCTGGAAAACTTAGAATTCACCACCTTCTTCTTGTGAGTGGATGATGCTATTTTGCCCACATAAGAATCCTTCTTGGAGAATGAGTTGGATGACTTTAATATATACAGTTCTTTTCTGTCCTCACAACATGCATTCCCAGAGTCCTGTGAGCCAGGTGATTCCACACTAAGATGTCTTGTGTGGTGATTTTATATGACTGGACCCCTACTAACAACAGGCCTCATTTGGCTTTCATCACCCACTGACAAGGTTCTCTGTTCTACCATAGGTGCAGAATCAGGGTTGGGGAGGGAAAGCAGGAATTTCATCCACAGCCAAAGTTGGAAACTGCAAGATGACGAGTCAGACTCATAAAAGCATCCTGAACAGCCATAGGCCAGAGCAAGTCATGTGACAAGGCCAGTCTCCTTATAAAAGGTCCCAGATGAGGGCCTCCTGCTTTGGTCCAGGGATACTAACACAGGAACTCACCTTGCTGCTGCTGCTGCTTCACAGCTGCTACCCATCTTGCTCCTGCCTCACGGTACCCAGATTTTGTCAGTACCTTTCTTCACATTGCCCAGCCTTTGCCCTCCATTGATTAGGCAAGGGCACAGTTTGCCAGTTGCTGACTATTTCATTACCTGGCTTCCCATGAATTGCGGAATATTTCAACACCCTCTCCCATTAGTTTTGTGACTGAAATACAAGCCTTGTGTTACTTAAATCAATATATATTGTATTTCTAATGTCCATTGGACCTTAGAAGTAAGCAAACTGAAAACCTCTTGTATGTATATCTTTAGCATTAATAATTTACATATAAAAATACATTTACTCAAAGATCCTGGACTTGGCTAACCTGTGACTGTTGACAGAATATGCATTTGATGCTCACACATGTAGCATTCCACACGCCTAGGCCCAGAAATGTGTGGTTCTTATCCAGCAAAATATGAGGGTAAAAATGACTGGGCCAACAGGAATTATAAATAGTGGGTAATATCCTATTCAACATTACTGCTAGTGGAAATCACATTGCACTACAATAAGCAACCTCTAGTGCAATACCAATAGCGTGTGCTGGCACAATGGATTTTCTGGGGATATTGCCCAGTGCCTTAACACTGTTAAGTGCCAACTTCAAGTAGCATTCAGCAAACATAAGTTAGCTGGACTCCAAGCAGGAAGTGAGACAAGCGTGAGTGTGTGGTGGATAAATGTGCTTCTGCCCCAATGTACACTGAGAACACTTTGCTACCTATGTGGGCAAACAAGACCTTGCCATTTCCCCCTTTGCTTTTTGGGCTGCCTGTAAGTAACACCCCAAAAGACATGACAAGAAAACCAAAGAGTGGGTGTTACTTAGACAGATGTCTGAACCGTCAGACATTAGCACACATGACAATGTAGTAAAAGTGATTTAAGGCTGCAATCCAAAATACATTTCCTAGGGCAAGGATGGGGAAGTTGTGGCCCTCCAGATGCAGCTGGGCTGTTGCTATTATTATCCCTCACCATTAGCTATGCTAGGCCAACAACATCTGGAGGAGATTATGGAATGTTAATATAAGAAGAGGACTTTCTCTTGTATGCCCCCCTTCATGCCCATAACAACAGCCATAACACGTTGCTCTGCGTGTTGTTTGGCACATAGTTGGATCCAGGTTTAATCATACTTAGAGCAGACCCACTGAAACCAGTGGGACTTTATTAATTTATTCAATTTATGTCCCCCATTTCCACCAAGAAAATGGAGCTCAAGTAAATTGAGGTGATGGAACTAAAAACCTAAAGCAGATCTGTCATGGCTCTTATTGCCAATTGACACATGCAGCAGAATCATAAGAACATAAGAGCCATGCTGGACCAGACCGAGGGTCCATCTAGTCCAACACTCTGTTCACACAGTGGCAACCAGTTGTTGACCAGGGACCCACAAGCAGGACATGGTGCAACATCACCCTCCCACCCATGTTTCCCAGTAACTGATGTACAGGCTTACTGCCTTTGATACTGAAGGTTGCACTTAGCTATCAGGACTAGTAGCTTTGATAGCCTTCTCCAGGAATTTATCCAAGCCCCTTTTAAAGCCATTCAAATTGGTGGCCACTCTGTAGCTATCATGCAATGTGGCTATTCTTGGCCTACACCACTTCAGAAGGCAGGTGCTGAGGGAGAGCCGATCATATCTTTAAATGCTTTGCCCCCCTCCCCTGAACCCCACCACCACCACCTCTCCCTGGACTTAGAGAAATGCTTCATAGCCTACTAGTTTTTTATGTTCAGGGATTTTTTTCCATTGCTTTTCTCCAGGAAGTATTCAAATATGCAAAGGTCGAAGTAGCTGGTAATGGTACAAATACAGGGGTGTTGGAAATAACAGCCTTGACTCAGTTGATGGGCTAGACAGTATAGTGAATAAGATGTGAATGGAATTTAGCTGTCCAAGAAATATGAATCATTCAGTGCTTTCCCCTTCGCTTTATCTTAAATGCTTTGTTTCTGGGTAATCACTCATCTGAGGACAGCTATTCCATCTTAATGGCAAACCACCAAACTTTTCCAAGGTGTGTATGTGTGTGTCCCATGTTTCTCCATGGAAACACTGCATAAATAAAACATTTCTAACAAAAATAAGGATATTTTCTCACAGAACTGGAAAGAAAATAACAAAATCTAGGTACTTAAACAAGAATGTAAAGCTGGGATGGAAATGACCTTGATGTAATCACTAATTTGAATGTATGGCAAGCAGGAGGGAGAACTGACAAAGAGATGATAGAAAACCAATCTGGCTAGAGGTGATCGTGACTAAGACTTAATTGAAATTAATCGAGGGGGGGAGAAGTTAGCTTCAGTGGGTGAAATCCAGCATTGTCGGACTTCCAGCTGAACAAACACTATTGGCAGACTGGATTCTCCTTCCCCTTGCAGTCCTCAACACCCTATCCCAAAATCTGCTCCAAAAATTTGGACAAGCTGCTGGAACAGATTTGATGGAGGGGTGGGGATGCAGGAGGGGGCAGAGGGAAGGGAAGCCCCATTATGCAAGCGGACATCTGCTTGCACGATGTTGGATGCTGCTCAACAACAGTGTCATCAGGAATAATTTTGGACTCAATATTCTCAAAGGCCCCAATCCTGCTAAAACTGTCTGGGGAATGTTGGGAATTGAAGGACTTTTTTTCTGTCTAAACATGAATAAGATTGCATCCGTAATTTCATTGGGGAAATGTGTGCATCACCTTCCCCAACTGGGTTCCCTCGCTCCAGATATTTTGGACTACAACCCCATCAACCACAGCCAACATAACCAATGGCCAGGTTGGGGAAGGTGATGTAGATCAGCTGTCATTAAGACCTTTGTTGCATGAAAACCATGAAGAGGAAAATTAATGGATTAGGAAAAATGTGAGAGGAATTAGGGCTGAGGAAGGCAATGTAGTTTCTCCAGATCTTTGGGGCTACAGTTCTCATCATCCCTTCACCATTGGCCATGCTGGCTGGGTCTTATGGGAGTTGTGGTCCAAAACATCTGGAGGGCCGAGTCTTGAATTACGGCAATGGAGGATGTTAACTGTCTGTGCTGAATTTATTGCACCACCTACATTATGTCTATATGTTAATCATTTTTGGTTTTGTAGGAATGGTAATGTACTATGCAAAGCTTTATCAGCACTTGTGAGTCACTACAGATGGGAAGAAGAAATTTTCTTTGCCCAAACAAAGTGAATGGAGAACCATGACCAGATTAATATGAAAAAGGTGTAAACTGGGAATAAAATACTACATGCTTTAGTACATGGGTTTATTTTATCACTTCCTCTTACCCTGGAGACCCCAGGCAAGTGGGTAACACAATCAGAAATACGTAATCAGAAATATAATTAATAATGTATGTATATATTTTTAATTGTTATAATTCTAATACAAGGTAAGGGCAAGCGATCCTTTGTCCCCCCAAAATGTAATTTGTCCAAAAAGAAATCAAAAAGAGGTTTCACTCTCATATAACATTTGGCATCTACATTATAATTATTTGAAATTATATATTGTAAGTGTTCATACAAAAGTATTTCTATACTTTGGACCCTGCCCATTTCCCCTTTGGCCCCACCCACCATTGGAATGTGGCCCCCAAGAACTTCTCCAGCATGGAATTCGGCCCTCGGACTGAAAGAGGTTCAACAACCCTGCATTAAACAATGCAATTAAAGCAACAAATAAAAGCCCCGAAGCAACAGGACTCAACTTACAACCATCCCACCTCAAATTCAATGCAAGCTCCAGAAGTGACCTGTGGAACAAATTTGCATGAAAAAGTGGCACACCTCCACGCATGTGGCCAAGCATTGGTGCATGGCACCTGATTGTGTTATAAACACAACTGAAACTGCACCGTATTAATGGGTGCCCACTGAGCAGCATATTGGCACAGCAGTGCCTCCCAAATGAAAGGGACTCCAGTGAATTGTCTCTTCTTTTTGGATGAAAAAAAAGAAGCACTGGAGACTTGTGGTATCCTTGTAACGTCTATTAATGTTCAGAGCCCCTTGGGAGGAAATACATTCCTAAGTACAATTCCAGCTGCACACCAAGGATGCCTCAGTTTTAGTCACCTTCAGCTAAAAAAGCTTCTCTGTCTATGTCTCCCTCACTCACACACTGTTTCTATGCCCTTTCCACTAACTAAAGTCTGACCTATTCAAAGGCAGGGCAAATAAACTTCCAACCATTTAGGATCATTAAAAAGGACTTTAGCAAACTTTAATGGCTGGAGGAAATCTCTTACCCCGGCCTTTGGAAGTGCCTAATAACCACCCATTAGGTGCCTGGTGATAACCAAACTAAGAATACCAGTTTCTGCATACTTCAGAACCATTTCAGGATATTTGAGGTAAGAAAGGGGGAAAGTAAAGACAATACATTTTACATGTTAAAGATTGGCATGTACATGCAAGCTTTGTGTAGTTGCCAATTCAGTGGATCTGTGTGCATGTGCACATCCATGCGCACACCATACAAAAATAACTTTAGCCATAATTTAGGTGCAAGAGGGTGACAATATAAGAACAGCCCAGCTGGCTCATCTCCATGTCAGTGAAGGATGAAAGAAGTCCTTTTGATATGCCTGAGAACCATGAAGTCAAGAAGTCTAAAACACCAGCGCTTTCTGATCCCCACTTCCCACATCCATGATATCCATAAATTCCCCAAACTTAAAACATAGTTTGGTTTGTGTTTGCATGGAGGGTGCTATTGAATTCAAAAGGAAATTCTTAAAAATGGGTTTGTTCAGCCACTAGGTTATTTTGTTTGATTGTTTTTCCACAGCATGAACATTTATGTACCCAGATGCAACCAATTCTAGCAGGGTAACACCAATGCAGTTATAAATGATAACAGTACCTAATATTTATGGTTCTTTGCTTAAGCCTTCAAAGTGCTGTACCTATATTATCAGCAGTCTTTAGAACAAGAAATTAGACTCTTATTATTATGCCCATATAAGGACTGAGAGTCTGCTAAGAGAGCAAACCAGGGAGCCCTGACGGTAGTACTAAGGAGATGTTCAAATTGGAAACTTTCTGGTTTAGTGTATGTGCTTCAGCATCAGGGTATGCCCAGGTATCAAACCTCCACTTTGGAGGAAGCTCTCTAGGGCCACATTCCAGCAGGGCTGAAGGCAAAAGGGCATATCAACTCCTTAAAATAGGAATAAACCTGAAGAAAAGTCAAGAAACTGTAGGGGTTTTGCCCAGCCCCTCTACAAATGTGCCCCAAGAAGTCATGGGAACTGGTACTGAGTCAGAGAGGGAGAGGGAAGTTGCCAAGGTGTCAGGGTTACAGCAACCCAACCCCCTCCTCCAACAAGAACATCAGTGCCAGTGAGCGTGAAGTCCAGCTGCAGACTAATCAGCTGGATTACAGCCAGGCCATCACCACCCCTTGAGCCCATGAGAACGCAGCACCTAATGAAGAGGAGGAAGGGGTGAGAATACAAATCCCCAGAGTCAGACGTCAGCAAAGGAGGTGACCCAGTGGAAAGCCCCACCTTGAGGGCAGGACTTGGTAGGCCACTCAGTCTGAGAAGGAGGGTCTGCAGTAGCCAGCAGCAGTTTAGTAGCAACTTTCATGCATGCTGTTTTAACCCAGGTAGTTCTCTGAAGCCTCTTCAATTATGCAAAGCCCACTAGGAAGCTTGCTGTTAATTGCTGCACAAATATACTATCTGTAGCCTGAAGCAAGGCCTGTTTGCTTGTAGTTTGCATAATAAAAATAATTGGAAACATGGCTTGACAGCTTAACTGCACAGGAAGCCAGGAGCCAGACACCTGACAGACACCACCCAATGTGGGGAAATGGTGTGGGGCCAGGGAAGGGGGCATAGCCATCTGGGGAACCCCAGAGGGACCCTACTTTGGTCAGATTTGGCGTGCAGGCCTGAGGTTCAACACTCCTGCCCTATACAAACTTTTGCCCTAAAGATGTTTTTTGCTAGATTCCTACCTCTCACCCACTCTTTGCAATGTTCCTTCTAGTAAATTCCTCCTTGAGAGTTTTCTCCCCCTCTCTCTTTTCCCACCCACATATTTTCCCCCTGCCCCCATTGCCCAGTTCTCTCTTAAAATATCCTGGCACCCTTCACCAATTAGGGGTCCAAGTCAATAGACTTATTTTTGAGTTGATGTAATGACAGGAAGACATGCCTAATTGGAAGTAAATTTACTCACAAGGAAGTACTCCCACTGTCACTTCAAGTGATGTGTGAGTGGAACAAAGTGTCTGTCTAGATATCAAGAAGAGCATTAAAGAGGTTCAAACTTTCCTGCAATGTCCAATGACCAGATAAATAGTCATTTAAAGTGAGACTAATGCCTTTGCTAGACAAGGGTTTAGCCCGGGCTGATACCCAGGCTCACCCCTGTGCATCGAGATGACGCACAGGGGATCGCAGGTTCAGCCTAGGATCAACCCTCCCTTGGCCTGGGATAACCTGCACCACTTTTGGCCCGGTATTTCCACAGCCCCAGGCCGATCCCAGGGCCACGGAAGGTCTAGCCCATTCCGCAGCTTTCCCCCGGCTACACGGCTTACTCGTGAGTAGCCAGGAGAAGCTGAGTGCTGTGCCCATTGGGCCAGGGGGGAGGAATCATGGGGGGGGAGATTGCCCCTCCTCCTGCACGGATTCCAAGGTAGGTCTAGCAAAGCCCTAAATTTCTGGGAATAAACCTAAAATGAACTTAAGGCTGCCCAAGCTATAGGAACATAAGCATATCCTAAAATGTGCAGGAGTTGACAGATAAATAGTCATGGATTACAACCCAATTAAATCCAAATAAAAAACCATCCAGATGCCGCTTTGAAAAAGATTTATTTCCACTTCAGGTACCTAGGTTTTCCATGCACATGGAGTCCCCCTTCCCCAGCAAACAATCAGTGGAAGGAGACCCAGAACGGAAGTTAATCTTTGATTTTATACAGAAAGAAAACATAGCATGCATATAATTGGTTGTCAGTTTTTGCCTTCCCTCTCCATGTCACTTTGACATGCTCAGATGAGGGATCCAATGCTTGCATTCCCCCTCCCCCCTTTGCTACTGCAAGATTTTAAGCCAGTCAAACTCCCCCCCCCCCAGCTTCCTTCGCCCAATGACAGCCCAACACTTCTTTCCAGATTCCCGCCTGACTGTGGGAAGAAGAAGCTGCTTGACCCTAGAAATGGCGCCCAGCTTCCAGGTATTTCATTCCCTTTAATTCCCTTCAACCCAAGGATCTATTTCCATGTCTATATCTGGTCAATTTCCCTGGTAAATTGAATGTTTCCTTATCTCTTCTGTTTATAACGTGTTAACCACAAAGGCACACAGGTTTTTCTACCCACTTTGCCTGAGACAGGGCAAATGGGACTATGGAAGAGGCTTATTTCTTTATGCATATATCTGGGTGCTTGCTGGCTTAGGATTGTGAGTGGACTTACTGTAAACTACCTTTCCCATTCTGGGGGCAAAGGTTTGCTCCGCTATCTAAGCTACAAAAGGACAGAGAGAAGAGGGGGCGGGGGAATGGACGAAAGGGATCATGGAAATTAACCAAATTTACATAACATTGCTTCCTCTTTTGAAAGAGGAAGTAAATAACATGGCCCATTCAGTGGACCGTTCTGACAGTGTTGGATCTCCTGCACACAGCAGGAGATAGCAGCAACTTCCGTCTTTTAAGATGTCAGTGTAGTGGCTATAGTGTCAGAATGGGAGTTGGGAGATCCAGGTTCTAGTCCCCACTCTAGTCTCCATGGAAACCCACTGGGTGTCTTTGGGCCAATCACAAACTCTCAGCCCAACCTACCTCACAGGGTGGTTGTTGTGAGGTTAAAGTGGGGAGGAGGAGGAGGAGGATTATGTACTCCGTCTTGGGTTCCTTGCAGGAAAAAAGGCAGGATATAAATGCAATAATAAATAAATTAAATAAGTTGGACTTACTGCAGTGTTTTTTTGTGACGTGAAGAAGGCTAGAAGGGGCAAGAGATGAGGTGGAGGCTGACAGCATAATGAGGGACCCATAAAAATCCATGAGTGCCGAGTAACAAGTATGCAATAAAACACTCGCCTGATGGAGTTCTTCGTTTGAGAACTTTGCCATCGATAAAAGAGAAACCTTTGCTATCAGTGCCTTTCTGATCACTATTTATTTTGGAGCTCTCTCTTCCCCACCCCCTTTTTTCCTCCACAACTTTACTGCAAGCCTTCTGGATTGTAATAAGCTTATGGATGATTTTGCAATGGTTTGGAAATGTGTTTTAACTTTTATATGGTTTCGCAAACTGTAGCCTTCAAGAAATGCTCATAATGATGGAGCATTTCCATCATTCTACTGTTGACGTATGAAAATAACTCACATTTAGGGAGTAATTCTATGGCCCTTAGACAGCATCTGAGGGAACAGAAGATATTTCGGATTCCCATCTCTGAGGTCAGAGGTAGCACTCCGACCTCAGAGCTGGGAATCGGAGCTCTGCACCCCTCCCCTGCCCTCACAGTTGGCCTGGTCAGGAACGTGACCTCAGAGGACAAGAAAAGGGGGTCATTTCAGTGGGTGAAGAGGGCAGGAAACAAGAGAGGGCAGGATACAAGCTATCCTGAGGGCTCTCCGGCCTCCTTTCCTTCCCCTCTAAACTGCCCCAGTGGAGAGGCGGAAGCCTTTCTAGCAGAATTGCAGAGCAGGAAGAGTGGGAAAGCACACATCGCCTCCACTGCTTCTCCTGCTCTGCATTGGATGACCATAAGCCAACAAGGTCATAGGCTTAAAGTTACGATAATTGCAGTAGGATTTTGCCCTTAATTCTTCTGCAAAATTCTTCTGTAAAAAAAAGACAGGAGTGGAAGCTTTATAGCAGGTATGTTAAACTGTTCCAGCCTGAGGGCCAAATTCAGTTTTGGAGAAATTCTCAAGAGTTTCATTTGGGGGGGAGGGGGGCAAAGGCAAAAGAGGAAGGCAAAAATACAAAATAATAATAATACAGAAACCCCAAACAAAACCCCAGCATATTTTAAATTAAAAAAAATATTGCTTGTAACTAAGCCTTAGGGGTGGTATTTCAATCTTTTAGAGTGGAAAGAAACCATGCAAAAGCCAGAAAACCATGAAATGAATGGCAATGAGGGGAAAGGGGGCATCTGAGGAATCCCAGAGAGCTAGACTGGGACCCCAGTTGGTCTAGATTTGGCCCACAGGTCTGAACTTCCACACCACTGCTTTACAACAGTCTCTCACTCCCTTAGCAAGTGAGTGGGGCCTTCTTTGTTCTCCTGGAAGTCTCAGCAGTTTTCAATACCATTGACCATGGTATCCTTCTGGAACACCTGGCTGTGTTGGGTTTAAAGGACATGGTGTTATGGTGGCTCCGCTCATAGCTGCCTGTTCAGAAGGTGGTGTTGGGGATCTCTGTTCTGCCCCATGACCTGTAAGGTACAGCATTGTCCCTCATGCTCTTAAACATATCTCAGGTGTACTAAAATTGTATTTTATTGAAATTGCTTTATTTAAAATGGTTGTTTATTTTCAGAGTTCATATGAATATGTTTGTGGAGTCACCTTGAAAAGACTATGGTCTTGGAAGGTGGCTAAGAGATTGATCCAATGAATACATAAATACATACATATATACATAATAGCTGGAGCAAAGGCTATAGAGCAGTATCTCCCTCACTTAATATGGTCAGAAATATCTTACTTTGAACATAGTTCAATCTTTGTGTCCACCAAGGCTGCAATCCTATGCACACTACCTGAGGGTATGCATTGGCTACCATGGAACATACATCTGAGAAATATGTGTAGGATTGCTCTGCATGTCTACTAATATTTGTACTTCACAATCTCAAATTCATTTGGCAAATAGTGCCTTTTTTAAAATAAGAAGTCCCTTTGTTTTTCTCTGAAGTGCTGTAATGATGGGAAGTCTAACCCCAGTCTAAACAAATAATATTCCCATTGTTTTCGGTCAGAGTGGGACCACAGTCATAGAAGACAAAGGAAGATCTTTGTCCTTAAAACAACGTGTACCACAGACAGCTAAATCTCAGCTATCGGGCAGATCTGCCCCCTGACGCCGTTGTATATTATTCCTGAATTTAATCAAGGTCTCATTAAATGATTGCCACAGTTTCACTTATAAATATTATGGTTGGCTTGGAAGCATGTGCCTCATAACTGGGAAGGCTTTGGTGCTAGACAAGTGGGACTGCTACAAAATGTTGCAACATAACCAAAGCATTCCTGTTCAGAGTTGTAGCCAGCCAAGTTCATGGAAGTTATAAGAGGCTCAAGCAAGCCACCCCACTACTCCCTACTCCCATTCCCCTTTTTTCTTTTCCAACTGACACTCAGTATCCCATGGTTCCTGGAGACAATGGATCAAATTCAGTCTCATTGATAAGTTTTGGGAAAGTTTTGCCCCGTGAGGTTTTTTTTTGGGGGGGGGGGTGTTTACTTTTGAAAAGTTCAGGATTCCCCCGAACGTCCTGGTACCTTTTTCTTGTTTCTCAGTGGCCCTGTTTTGGTTCCAATCCTGTCAACACACACCAGCTGAGTTTTCTATTATTATCAGAGGGAGTCTGGCCACCTCTGAAGCTGGAATGCTTTGTTATGGAGTTTGTCTGCTCATGATTGGGTCTGTTTGTAAAATAAAACAAACTTTGGCCCTTTCTACACCATGGATTTTTCCTGGGGTCGTCCCTGTGCATCCAAATGACAGACAGCAGATCATGGGAGCAGGCAGGGATGAGCCCTCCATTTTCCCAGAATAACTGGTTCCCCAGTTATCCTAATTTTTCCCATGGTCCCGGAACCATCCCGAGGACTGCAGTCAGTGTGGGCGCCCGTCCTGGCTTCTTCTCTCCTCCCCACAAGTACTGGGGGTCAGCAAAGAGGGAAGGAGCTGGTCTGGGGAGAATCCAGGGACATCAGGATGGGGGGAGCAAGGTTGGGCTTTTTTTTTTTTTTTTTAATTCAGTGGAGCACAAGCTCCCGGCTCCTTTTTTTTTTTTAATGGCTCCCGTGATGTCCCTGTTAGTTTCTGGGATGTTGTGCTGGCATTTGTATGCTAGGGGATGATCCCAGAAGCAGGTAAGTCCAGGATCATCCCTCCTCTCTCCCCAAAGACCCCTAGGTGTAGAAAGGGCCTTTGTCTCTGGACAACTGACTGGAGAAGTGTTTAAAAAACAGGCCATTCTGCATTATATGGATGACAAATCAGAGGCAGGGATCTCAATCTAGCCACACTGTATCTCATGCATGGGTAGATTGCCTCTAGCTGCTTCAGGGCTACACTTTCTATCACATTGTTTCAGTGGCCAAAAAGCCCAAGTATACTATTGAACACAAGGAATATTTAAAGTCTGTAAATGTTGTATATTGTTTTTAGATTACCTGAAGAAGGACCAGCATGTGGTCCAAAACACATTGGAACAGTTTTCTTTCATTGAATAAAACATCCTTTTTGTCCATCCCTTTGCTTTTGGCCATTCCTTGTAGGGTTCTCCTTTTTGTTGGCTTTGGAAGAAGGGAAGAGCCAGATTTTGCCCAACCTGAGAGTTCTAAAAGTGTCAGCAGTCGTTTGCCAACTACCACGCTACCTATCTGAATCCAGCTCACCCACTCTATGTCCTCTTTTCCTAAGAAAAGACACATTTTTTAATGTCCTTAACTTGGCAGTGTCCAAGGAGAAGCATGCTGACTTATATTGACAGGTCTTCCGGGAAAAGTAATGTAAATAAATATGGGACAGATGTGACCCATTGCTTCACCCGAGATACACATGGAAGTTCTTGTCAACAAGAGCAACACACATTTCCATTTATTACATTCCCATTCAGAGCAGGCTTCAGATGAAACAGCAGCCCATCATCACAGAGAATGGTTTGCGAACTGGCATGAACACACCATTCACATGGATGAGAAATTGGTTTCATCCCAACCACTGCATTTGGTCCCAATTCAGATCTAATAATGAATGCCGAGAAGAGCCTGCACCATCTGGATCACTGCACATATTCAGCTTGTTTGAGACTGGATGAACACTGTGATGACACTGATGTACATCCAAATCCAGATGTGCATCCCATAGACATGCATTCCTTTTTGCTGGGTTAGGAAATTATGTGTTTATTTTATTGTATTTATACTCCACCTTTTTTCCACCAAGGAACAGGGGGTTCATCTACACTTAAGGGTGTAGTGGGAGGGAGGGGGGAGGATCACGGACTTACCTGCTTCCACGATCCTCCCCCAGGGTCTATACAGCCGTGCGACATCCCGGAAGAGAAGAGGGACATTACAGGTGCCATTTTTTTTAATAGGAGCCAGTCATGCAGTGAAAAAGTGAGGAAACTCCCTGCCAAACTCCATGCCCAACCCCGTGCCATCTCAAGGATGGTGAAATTGCTGTCCTACCCTATCCCATGAGCATGGAGCCATCTCATGCAGCACCGTGCCCATTTGAAGACCCGGGAGGCTGTGCCACATCAGCCACAGTCCTTGGTGTTGTCCCGGGACCATGGAAAAAATGGAAAATCCACGGTACCAGTTATCCTGGGGAAAATACTCTAGTCATCCCCCATTGTCCCTGGGATCCCCTGTGCATCATTTGGATGCACAGGGACAATCTAGAGATGACCTCGGGATATATGCATGGTGTAGACATGCCAAGGGTCTATCTAGTCTACCACCAGAGTCCAGCAGAATGCCTTTGAGAAGCCTACAGCAGGAGCCATTTTACTGGGTCAGACAGGCTAGCAGCTAAACCCAGTCTGTACTTTCAAAGGTGAAATATGCCAGGGAGCAGATCCAGTTCCTGTGCCATACGTTCTCCACCTCTCATTTTGTGGCTACCAAGAGATGTAAATCAGGAGCAATGAACTTCAAGGCTGTGGGCGAAATTCAGCATACCTACGGTCCCAACTGTCCCCCTTGGGTTCCCTAGATGGTCCCACCCCATTCTCCTGGCACAGCCCCCTTTCCTCAACTGCCAATCATTTGGGTGCTGGTATTTTGGGCCCTTCCCCATTTTACTTTGGCCCCACTCTCCAATGAAATGTGGCCCCGAGAACCTCTCTGTAATGGAATCTGGGCTGAAAGAGGTTCAACACCTCTGATGTAAATGATGGATTCTATCATAGGTTCTATCATAGCCTGATTGCTATTTAATATAGTTAACAACTTGGAGGAGGGAGAAAGTCCACGTCTCAAAAGTGCAGATTATATCAAATCCAGGGTGGGTGCGTTGCAAATGTAAATTACATTGTACTAGCATAAGCTTCCTCTAGTCCAACGCCAATAGCATTTGCTGGCATGCTGGATTTTCTGGGGAAGTCCATTGCACTAGCAACCGCTATTGGTGCTCTGCTAAAGGCAGGTTACGATAACGGAACTGAATTTATGTTAGCACTAATGTCAAAAAGGATACTCCCCTTTATGTTTTATGCCTTAGCATTCCTACAAAATGTATGCCTTAGCATTCCTACAAAAGGAGAACAACTGACCATTATCCCCTTTAAGACAGACTGCTTCTTTACTTCAACTGTTGGAAGACTGATTTGGTCCCTACACTCTTTTCAACCTAAACAAACCCAAGCATTGGCCAAGCTTAGGGTGTTTCCAGACAGAACAGTCCTAGTGGTAATCACCAGAAGCCATTGTGCAGCTATTCTATCTTTTCTTTCATAACGGATTTTCTGTGGTAAGAAAAAAAGGCAGAAGATGTGGTACAAAAACATGTGAATGTTGTAAGTGGAAAATTATGATATCTGGATCTCCGGTAAAATTCCATGAACAAAACAGGGTGATGGCCTCATCTGGAAGCATCCTTAAAGTTCTGAATTTATGACCATTATTTCTTAACATCTCTACAACAGAAAAGGAGAACAAACTGACCGTTACCCTCTTTAAGGCAGACTTAAAAAAGAAAAAAAGAAAAAATTTTGAAGACTGCTTTGGTCCCCTACAATCTTCTCTTTGCCAACGTAAACAAATTCAGTTCCTTTAGTCTTTGCTCAGATGTAAAATTCTGAATACCTACTAATCATATATTTTTCTTGCTCTTCTTGGAATTATTTCCAGCTTCTTCATGTCTTGTTTAAAATGTAATTGTCTAGAGCTGGGCACAGTACTCCATCAGTAATTCTGAGTATAATGAAAGAAGCTCCTTCCATCCCACTGTTAAAAAAAACAGTCAAAATGATTATACTTGCTTCCTTTATGATGATAATGCGTTGCAGACTCATATTCACCTCAACAAATATCTCCTGCATTGCTATTTGGTTATGCCTTTGGTTATTTTTACTTTATATTTACCCTTGTTCAGTTTCGTCCTATTCATTTTTGGTGATGTTTCCAATTAGCTGGGATCACCATGAATTACGATCCTGTCCTCAAATGTATTAGGGTGCCAAATAGGATACTGCCCAAAGCCTGGAAATAAAGCAGAACTAATTGTGTAAGTAATGAAGGGGCATGGAATGATTTGCTTAGAAATGTGATGGAATCTCCATTTAGTGTGGGTGGGTGGGTTGGTAACCTTGGTCCTCCAGATGTTGCTGCACTCCAACTCCCATCATCCCCAGTCAGCATAGACAATGGTCAGGGATGACAGGAGAT
Source organism: Elgaria multicarinata webbii (assembly GCF_023053635.1). Classification (NCBI taxonomy): domain Eukaryota; kingdom Metazoa; phylum Chordata; class Lepidosauria; order Squamata; family Anguidae; genus Elgaria; species Elgaria multicarinata. The sequence continues at coordinate 53,289,254 of NC_086172.1, read as the reverse complement.
GGTGAACAAGATCTGGAAGGCCAAAAGTTATCCTTTTTGATAAAGAGGCTCTAAGAAGAAGTGAGACATCTATTGGGATCAATTAGTTTAAGGGCACAAACTTATGCATTTTAAGGCAGAAAAAAAAGCTACAATGTCCAGCATGCTCTAGCAAGCATGTCTAAACATGCATAGGATTGTGCCCGAAGTATATTCAATTCATGAGGAAGGCTGGTTTACTAAAGCATCTTGGTGCACGCAAGGATGTCCATTGGTAGAGAAAGAGGAGCACTAATCCTTCTACAAAGATAACAGTTTAGGTTTGGATGATGGCTCCTGAGGTCCCTCCTAACCCCTTGCTTCTAGTCAATGAGCATTATTAATAATAATAATAATAATAATAATAATAATAATAATAATAATAATAATAATAATAATATTTATATACCGCCCCATAGCCAAAGCTCTCTAGGCAGTTTACAAAAGTTAAAAACAGTGAACATTAAAAAGAAATATACAAAATATAAACCATAAAAAGCATAAAATACAAAGGGGAAAGAGGAAGTAAACAATGACCACATGTCCCATTTAGGGGCCGTTTTTATCACACTGCTTTTCCTGCACAGGAGATTGCAGCACATTCTTTTTTATTGTTTAAAAAATGGATTAAAAGGGGTCTATTTTGGTACAGGAAAATGAACAAAAGGAGCAGGAGGCGCGCGGGAGGCAGACAACTTCATCTAAGGGACGCACACACATCCATAAGTGGGCAGTAGCGAGCTTGTGCTAAAACGCTAGTCTGATGAACTTCTATGACGCTGTCGGCAAAGCAGATGCAATTAGTATCTTCTGGCTTTAGCTTTACTGTCAATTCAGATTAATTAGGATCAGTGTCAATCAACTAATACAAGTTTTCCTTCCAGTCACTTTACATAATGTTTATGAAAATTAGGCAGCAATTTGTGGTTTGTGGTGATTTCACATCCTGCTGTCACAACTGAAGTACAGACCTTTTTTAAAAAAAATAAAATAAAAAATAAACAAACACTGCCTTTTCCATGCCATGTCTGGTAGACCTGTGGCTTGTCTATTCCAGTACATCATGCAGACAAGAGTGGGGTGGGTGGAATACCATTACTGAGGCAAAAATGAGAGACTGGCACAGTATAGAATTACAGGATATTTATATAGAAACAGCTTAACGATGATGGTGAGGACATGATCAAACGCTATTCCTCCCTTCCACACCCTGCCATGAAAGCCTATTCATTGCACTGTCCTGCCCTTGGAATATTTACTATCGCTCCCATCATTGTTGGAGGGAAGGAAGAGTGCAGACTTCCCCTGGAGTCTTTCCTGCTATTGCACCCTTCTTCTCATGTCCATCATACAGCCAGTTCTTAGGGAAAGGGGAGGGACTTGATAGCATTATATGCCTAGGAAGAGAGTGCTTGATCATTAATGGGAGTGACAAATCCAAGGGAGGGTTTCGTATACACAGGCATCAGTCTGGGGGAAGTGGGGGAGAGAAATTTGGGGCTTGTCTGGCAAGGGGGGTGAAGGGGGTGCCAAAACCTTCTCACATGCTGGATCAAAACGAACCCAGGTCAGAATATTCCACCCAATGCCATGATTATGTTTTCCAACATAAATACAAATTTGAATCATGTTCCCATTGATGTGCCATTCATTTCACAGATTTCTGTAATTAAAGAAGCCATTGCAAAACCATGAACTCAAGCATTGTAAGTGCACGATATAAAAGGGGACGGGTTCCAAGATTTTAATAGCATACACTAAAATGCATCCATTTTACTGAAAGATCAACACTTTCCGAACCGGATAAGAAGCTCAGTTGTTATATGTACTTTGTGAGTTGCTTTCCAAGATACTCGCTGATGCTGACAATGTGTGAGGAACCACAGCAGAATTAGGAAACCGAGACAGTTTGTACTGCCAAGAGAAATGTGGGCAATGAACGAGTGGTGGTGGTCGTTGAGGCCATTCCAGATTCTTGCAAAGAAGAAAATGCCATCAGTGTGGACTTTGGATAATTTGATTTAAACCAGTAATGTAGAACCTGTCGTCTTCCAAGTCTCCAACTCCCATGAGCCCCAACCAACATGGCTATTGGTCAGGGATTGGGGGACTTGTAATCCAAAAACATTTGGAGGGGCACAGGTTCCCCGCCACTGATTTAAACACACTGGCCTGGCAGGAAGATGGTAAGCAATTTAGGTAATAAGATAATGTCTTCTAATAAGTAAAAACATTATGAATGCTTTAAATATATAGCAGGAGTCATTCATCTGCCATGACAACAACTCTACAGTAAAGTGCAAAGTCTTGTTCAAATCCAATAGGAAGCAAGGACAATTCACCCGACCAGAGTTTCAACTGTGGGTTAAGTAGATTTGGGGTACTCAGAGGAAAGCAGTTGTGCATATACCCACCTCATAACAAGCAGCAACAGCATGATAAATGTGACTTGAGCTGTGAACTGAGCCTCATCTAGAGTATTGTGTCCAGTTCTGGGCTCCACAATTCAAGAAGGATGCAGACAAGCTGGAGCATGTTCAGAGGAGGGCAACCAGGATGATCAGGGGTCTGGAAACAAAGCCCTATGAAGAGAGACTGAAAGAACAGGGCATGTTTAGCCTGGAGAAGAGAAGATTGAGGGGAGACATGATATCACTCTTCAAATACTTAAAAGGTTGTCACACAGAGGAGGGCCAGGATCTCTTCTTGATCCTCCCAGAGTGCAGGACATGGGCTCAAGTTAAAGGAGCCAGATTCCAGCTGGACATCAGGAAAAACTTCCTGACTGTTAGAGCAGTACGACAATGGAATCAGTTACCTAGGGAGGTTGTGGGCTCTCCCACACTAGAGGCATTCAAGAGGCAGCTGGACAACCATCTGTCAGGAATGCTTTAGGGTGGATTCCTGCATTGAGCAGGGGGTTGGACTTGATGGCCTTGTAGGCCCCTTCCAACTCTGCTATTCTATGATTTTATGTGCCTTACCCAACACAGAGCCACAGCCTATATTATTAGCAAATCAATTTCAATGTATAGCAGGACTGCTGACACTCTTATGCTCTTTCTATGGAACTCCTAGTAGATCCACTCTAGAAAACCCCAGTAGTTCAGTTCTCCAGATGTTTTGGGGAGGAATTCCAGTAATTCTCATTTTATAAATGAAGAAAACCCCGGTAGTTCATTTCTCCAGATGTTTGGGGGGGATTCCAGGAATTCTCGTTTTATGAAAGAAGAGCAAAATTATAGAGCCACGCCTTTATTTTAAATTGTTCAACAGCAACAAAACACCCATGTATATGGCCATAAATGTGTTGCTAATCTATGTTGTGCTTCATAAACAAATTGCAATCTCATAAAATAAGTAAAATAAAAAGATGATCATTTGTCCTATAAGAAGAAACTACCAGGCAGATTGTTTTGTAACTAAGACCTTAGCTTAGTTTATCCCGGGATCATCCCAGGGTCATCCCTGTTCATGTAAATAACACAGGGGATCCCAGGAGCAGGCAGGGACGACCCCGGGATGATCCCGGGATAAACCTTAGGTCTAGCTAAAGCCTATGTGCAAGATTGCAGATTGGATATTTAATGCTGTACCTTCATGGGGAGCACACCTATCTTCTCTGGATCAGCAGGGTGGGATTCTCTAGCCCAGCCCACTCCAAGTGAAGATTGGGCTTCTGTCTATTTACTGGAGCTTACACCTATTCTGACACTTCTTAGGCCAACTTTCCCTGGCCTGGGGCCCTCCAGATGTTTTGGCCTATGATTCCGGATCTTTGGCCATGTTGGCGAGAGTTGATTAGAGTTGAGGTCCAAAATGTCTGGAGGGTACCAGGTTGGAGAAATCTGCCTTAGGCCCTCACCTTCCCTTGCATTACTCCAGGATGTCAGTGGACACTCCACAGTCCACAATACAGTACAAGAAGCTCCAATCAAAACAGAAAATCTCGAGAGCCTTGGTATGTGACCAAAAATCCTTGCACATGTGCATAGGACTGTTTGGAAGCCAGACTTATTTTATATCAATTGCATTTATTTGCAGTCCCTTCCAGCTTCACATCTGCTTCACTTGTTGTGGGAAGAAATGTATACCAAGAACCAGATATATACATGTGTAATAAACAAGGCAGCACACTCATTGACCAGGTTCACACTTTCACCAGCTAACTGTGGCTTATTTAAGCAATGGTGGGTTATGATGTGCAATGGGTGACTTTTGAATATTCAAGCTGCAACTTTGTCATGTCAGCCAACCCAGCATGGGTGGGTTATTGGCATGGTTAATAAACTACTCAGAACCTGTGGGCTGTTTCAGGGTTATGGGCTGCTTGATCGTGCGAATCAGCTAATTCTGCTTTTTTTCCAGGAAGTGTTACAGATGCTGGCTGACTAGACCTTGTGTTGGGCATATAGCCCAGAACATTGCTCAGCTAATGGGAGCTGATGGCTAGGACATGATTTCCTGATAGGAGGGAAATCTCAGTGAGTTTCCATAGTACTCCTAACTTGGAGAAGATACATACAGCAGCTAAGGTGAAGAGACAAATGTAAGACGTGTATGTGTGTTGAGCTCCATGTTATCCATGGAAATTGGTGGATGTGTAAAGAAACAACTGTTTTGCAGTTTAAGAGACAGCGAAAGAGAGAGAGAACTGTGAGTTATGTGAAGGCATTCGGGAGTTTAAAGCTTGGGGATTTGATATGGAGTTGTAGATCTACAGCCTTGTAAAAACGATGCATTGACTGCACTTATGATCTGCTTGTAGGCTTATATATAAAGCAAATATTACAAACGTACATTGAGTTCTTCCAGGCAAGGCTTTTATTGTGCAACCACACTGGGCAGTATCCAATGGCGACTATCCAGGAGCAGCCAGCCTCACGTAAGGGAGCTCCCCAATCTGCCCTATTCCAGAAATGGGCATTTCCACTCATTTTGAGGTTTGCTTCCAAAAGTGCTAAATCTCTGCTGTGCAAGCACTAGGTCCCACAATAGCCACTTGCGGAATGGAAGTAGCAGTGAGCCCTGCTTTTGGATGGTCACTATTGGATACTGCTTACTGCTTCATTCCCAGAATTTTACTGGGGGTCCAAATGACATCATCTTCAATTTGTGGCTCTCCTGTGTTTTCCAATGCTGCTTCTATCTTTTTTCTTACCATAAAACAATCAGAAGAGGAGCAGGAGCAGGAGCAGGAGCAGGAGCAGGAGCAGGAGCAGGAGCAGGAAGAAGAAGAAGAAGAAGAAGAAGAAGAAGAAGAAGAAGAAGAAGAAGAAGAAGAAGAAGAAGAAGAAGAAGAAGAAGAAGAAGAAGAAGAAGAAGAAGAAGACAGAACAGCTGCACAATGCTTTTTGATTGATGGCACTACTATGACCTCTCCAACTGGAAGCACCCCTTAAGTTTCCAGTACTCTCTCTCATTCAAAGAAACCAAACACAGGAAACCCAGTACCTAAAATTTCACACCACTTTGCGAGGTGGCGAGTATGTAGCAGTGATTCACTTCAGAATTCACTTCAGAATCCAATATAAACTTCTCCTGTTGACCTACAAAGCTTTTCACTGTCTAGCTCCTTCCTATCTCTCCTCTCTCATCTCACACTATTGCCCCGCTCGTGCTCTTCGCTCCTCTGATGCCATGTTTCTCACCTGCCCAAGGGTCTCTTGCTCGGCTTCGTCCATTTTCTTCTGCTGCCCCTTATGCCTGGAACGCTCTTCCAGAACATTTGAGAACTACAAGTTCAACCGCAGCTTTTAAAGCTCAGCTAAAAACTTTTCTTTTTCCTAAAGCTTTTAAAACTTGATTTTGATCTTACTTTTATACTGTTAGTTTTACTCTACCCAGTGCCTGTTTACCCTACCCTGTGCCTGTTTGCATTCTCTTCCCCTCCTTATTGTTTTATTATGATTTTATTAGAATGTAAGCCTATGCGGCAGGGTCTTGCTATTTACTGTTTTACTCTGTACAGCACCATGTACATTGATGGTGCTATATAAATAATAATAATAATAATAATAATAATAATAATAATAATAATAATAATAGACAACAACATTAACAAGTAAAGAATCTTGTGGCACATTTGAATGAACACATTTATTCTTGCGTAAGCTCTCATGAACACTGCCTGCCCACTTCATCAAACGCACAAAAGCTCATACCAAAATAAATTTGTTATCTTTAAGATGCCACAGAACCCTTCATTGCCTTTGCTGCCCCTCTGGAAATTGTAACAATGCAGAATGTTTACTTTCCCACTCTTTGCTTTCCTGTCTTACACACACAAAAAGCAGGACCTCATTCTCTTGAAATGTACTTTTGTTTTTGCTTTTTGCTTTTAGTTTCCATGTTCTGAAGAGGGAAGGGATGTTACTACATCTTCAATTATATGCCTCAATGGTCTTGATACCGTCTCTCCCAGAGAATATTGTGAAAATGAAGGTCTGAAGTCTCTTGTGCAATGAAAGAAACTGGACTCCACCTTGAGACCTTTCCAGGGGATGGCAGAGATTTTTCCCCCATTAGTTTCCCATTCCCTCGCTAGACCCCACCTACCACAAAAAACAGCTGCTGAAGCAGCACTCTGCCTGAAGCCACAAGGGAAGACAGACAGACAGACATCTGTCATGCCGTGAATCAGACATGAGGGTGTGGCTGGGAGAAGGGAAAAGGAACTTGACACCCCACAACCAAAGGCACAGTGTTTATTTTGATGAGGTCAAATGATACCTTTTCTGCTCTGATCCACAGTACTTTGCTGGCAGCAATAGGCTGCACCCGTGAGGCTTTTATTTCATCATCACCCTGCTTCAGTCATAGGGGGTCCAGACATTGCTGGTCTAGACATTCTACAGGGGGTCCAGCCATTCCTGGTAAGCACCAGTGTTTTTCCACCACTTCTATCTTTTTTCTTGCCCCAGGAGATCCACTAAGGAGGAAATACACAACGCCTTGTCATTGCTAGTGCTAAGAGCCTTCCATCTGGAAGCACCTATAGATGCTGGACAAATGTATCTTCCCCCACCAAATACAAGGGACTTAGTCCAGCCCATTGTGGGCACAGCACATGCTCAAAGAGGGATCTCATGAGGCTAGCCTTCCCCAACCTGGTGCCCTCCAGATGTTTTGGACTGCAACTCCCATCAGCTTCACCCAACATAGCCCATTGTTAGTTATGCTGGGAGTTGTCATCCAGAACTGCAGCTTCTATTAGGGCATAAGAGAGGGATGGGAGGCCTGGGAAGGGGTGCTTCCCATGTCCCCACCTAGCCCTCCAACTTCTGCTTAATCAAGGAACACAAACGTGGAGCTCACCTTCCTTTTCCGAGTGGAGTGACCAGGGGTAGACAGAGATAGGTGAGGAGGTGTTCATAGGCATCCACCATGGGTGGGAGGGGGAATCAGTGCTCTATGCCCTATGGAAATCCCTCCATGTATAGGCCTAGAGCCCACTATGGACTGGATTGAGCCTCATGGCCAGCACTATCAATTTTTTGGAGGGGGGGATGAGTGGGATCCAAAATACCCTATTAGAATTGTGCCTTGTGCTAATGGATATCTATTTTTCAATATAAATTGCAGGTGTTGGGGTAGGGGCTGAGGCAATCTGTAATGGTCCTCCAGCAGGGGATCAAGGGTTAAAGCTCCCATCTCCCACACTAGGGTCCAAATCATTTTAAAATGAACATTAAAAAACGTAGCTGCTGGCAGTTACATCTTGTGTTTTGGCCCTATGATGACACTGAGGCATGCTGGAACAAAGAAGCAATGGAGAGGCTCCCTTAGACAATATAAACACAAATATTTGGCTTTGAACTTCAGGACCTATGCAGAGAGTTGGTTGTTGTTGTTTCTAAATGCATTTATTGTACTAAAATTAATTATCTGGAAAGCTTCAAAAAATCAGAATAATTTACTGAATAAATGGGTTGCCTTAAATCAACTTTCTCCAACCTGGCACCCTCCAAATGTATTCGACTAGAAGTCCCATCATTCTCATCCAGCATGGATGATGGGAGTTGTTAGTCGAACACATCTGGATGGTGCTGGGACGGCTGTCTTGTGGATCATACCTATGTTATTAGGTCTGGCACTGGATTCTTTACGTTGGTCCAAAACTAGTTTTCTCATGAAGTGTCATTTACTTCAAGCTAGTAGAGTAGTTGTCAATGTGATGGGCAGGAAGTAGGTGGGAAGAAGCAGCAGGGAGCATCCCCTGTAACTGGCAGCAGTGGTCAGTAGCATTCTCTTATGCACTACAGCAGGAGCATTTAGCCTCTTTCCGCCCAAAGGCCAAATTCCATTTCAGAAAAGCTCTTGGGGGCATGGCAAACAGCAAAATAGGTGGCCCAAAATCTAGCATATTTAGCTTTGATGGGGGGAGGGTGGCAGAGAAACTACCAAAAGACAGGAAACTACCCAATGCTCAGTGGTCAGGGGAAAGGGAGTATGGCCCTCTCAGTAACCCCAGAGCACCAGATTGGGACCTCAGGAAAGCCAGACTGAGACCTGAAGTTCTGCACCCCTCCTCTATGGTTAGGTGGGGATAAGAAATAAAACTATGATGGAAGAGAAGGCAGGAGAGAGAAACCTTGTTTTAGATGCCATACTAACTCACAATTTAGCATGATGAGAACGGGTTGCAGGATGCCTTGGAATCATATATTCTCCTATCCCCTCAACTGTTCCAGTGCAGCTGGAAGGTGGAATTTGGAAGCATTTGCTTCCATTTCCCATTAACCATAGTTTCATGTTTTGTCCAAACCCTAAACTGTGGTCAATGTTAAACAAGCCAGTTTCATAATCCATGGTTCGAAGTTGGCGTGTTTCAAATAAACAATAGTTAACATTAACCACAGTGTGTCAGTTCAGATGACACAATAAGCTATGGTTAAGCAAAAATGAAAGGGAAAGATGCAAATTTCTCCTCACAACCATGTCAGAGGATGAGAGGAGAGAGAGAGTGCAAGCCTAAAGTGCATTGCGTCTGATTCTTGACATGCAAAACCATGGTTTAGCATGACATCCAAATGTTGCCAATATTCAATTCACAGTGAACGTGCAGTGAATGAGCCACTATAACATATGGCAAATAAGTCATAGGGGTCACTTTGGATTCAATCTCAACATACTTTCTAATAAAAATGTAATCTTTACGTTTTCAGCGTATCATGTAATGTATTGTAGAATTGTTGTTTTATTTTCATTAGCACAACCACTATGTAGCATACATCTTCTTCTAAGAGTATCCAAGACTATTGGTTAGTTGGCTATTTAATAATTTGCCATAGTTCAACTTATCTCCCGTTAGAAGTTCTTGCATATTTGTTATTCAAAAATGAACTTTTTCCCTCCAATAATAGCTGCTGATCTGTGACAGCCAGAAGCCTCAACCAAATAATGCTCAAATTGACTCTCTTGTGAAATGATCAAAAAAGCAAAAATGTATGGAGCCGCTTGTCATTTGCGTATCAAAAAATGCCTGGAGGTTACAAAAGAAAAAATTAACATATTCAACAGGTCAAAAAATTATATGTTAGCTTTGGCAAATGAAGAATTAAACATTTACTTGGATGCCATGTAGACTTTGATCACTCATGTGAAGGAAACATAAAATGACTCAGACTCACAAAAGCTAGGGATTAGTTTTAATTGAGAACAATACTACAGCATGTTCAATTGGAGCAGGCTTGCTGACCTCACAGATGAAAACACTATTTAAGTTCTGGCAGCCAGATGTCCCACTAGAAAGTAAGCAGCTGCTAGCAGCGATTTTCCAGTCCATTTCAGCGGGGACTGCAAAGTCTTCTAACCGAAGATATGATTGTGTTAACTTTCCTCATTGCCTTGCTGTGGGACAGAGCTGCTGGATGGGGATTCAAGGATGGAGTTCTACATAATTCTATTTGGTTAGGTAAGATATTTATTATTATTATTATTATTATTATTATTATTATTTCCATTGATAAACACTAGGCTGCTGAAATAACCGCCATTTCTTAGATCAATGCCCAAATTTCCACATAACATTAATTAAGGACATCTTTCCATAGTTTTAGCTGAAAAAGTAACATTGGCACACTTTGGCCAAACGTTCCTTACTTTACTGTTTTTTTCAGGGTGGGAGGGAGGAAGCAGGCATTTTATTTGTGAAGAGGAATGCCTCTGAAATAGGAGGAGGGAGAGCGATGCTATCTGAAAGTATGAGCTATATAGAAAGCTAAATCTCTAGAGATGTGAACAGAGGGCGGGAAGAGATCTAAAAAGAAACAGCTGTGCAAGATATGGATCAGCCTTTCCTTTATGCGTATATGAAATTCCTGGATACCCTGTATAAAAATACTTTTTGGGAAATGTGCATTGTGAAAGAAATGGTTTTTTTCAGCATTTCAGAGCAGTTGCACTTCTCCTTTTTCTGTACCCCATTTCATGCGTTCTTCTATTTTTTCTACTCAAGCCTTTGTCTTTTTCATCCCTTACTTGGTATGTCTGGCTGTTTCTGGGAGGATCCCGGAGCCTTCCCTCTGTTTCAGGGCAACTGCATTTGACAGATGGAGGTGAAGAACTCAGCCCATGTACAATCTCTTGCTGTTTGTCAGGACAGAACCAGGCATGGTGGGCTGGAGAGAATACAGCATGAGGATGCTGTTGTCAATGACAGGCTGGCATTAATATTTCATCCCACCCTCACTTTCCATCGGCATGTGCGTGGGTTATAAAATTAAAGCACAGAGATCATGATGCTTCCTGTTGTACTGTAACAGAGAAGAATACACATCTGGCCAGGTAGTCCTTTCTGCCACCAAGCTGCTATTCCTTCAAGTGATCATTCCAAGTGATTTCCACAGGGTGGCCGTGTTAATTTATTGCAGCAAAAACAACCAATAGTCTTGTGGAACCTTAAAGACTAACATGTTTATTCTTCCATGGACTATAGCACACTACATCAGATGCGTGGAGCATTATGGAGAGTTTTAAGTTTATATGTGGTCCATATGGTGGGAAGGGGAAGAGGAATGGTAAATAGTGAGGTCAGAAGGAAATTGCATACAGAAACATGCCAAACGTGCCAATCACATGATTAACAGTGGTCATTCACAGTGTAGTTATTTCTGATAACACAAATCCTGCAACCTGGTAAGCCAATTAACACATATAGGGTGATAAAAATCCTTTATCCCGATTCAAGCTCATGAATGTCTATGCTGGAACAAATTTGTTCATCTTTAAGTTGCCAAACAAAACTTTTTGGGTAGAATTCAATGGGGCACTTACGCCCCCACTGATTCCTTTCCGCCCCACCAAGTCCCTTCTGCAGGTGGTGGGTCCTGCCAATTCCGTTGTGCAAGCGGCCCCCACTGCTTGCGTAACAGCCATTTAGCAATTCCTGGGTAACCTAACATGAGTGGAAAATGCTAATTTATGGAAGGCAGGTTGGCAGAGCTTGCATAAGGAAGTTCCTCTGGCCTGCCCTATTACCTCTCTTGCGTAAGCAGTGGGTCCCCTTCTTGCGCAATGGACTTGGCTGGGAATCGGCAGGGGTGTAAGCCCTTCATTACAAATAAGGCAATTCTGATGTTCTATTGCAATGAGTGGGATGACAGAGGCCAGGCCTTTAGATTGCAAGACCAAAGCCTTTCATCTTGCTCCAGCACTCTTAACAAGCCAACTTCACACTGAGGTGATGTAAAAGGGTGGAGAGGACTCTTTCTTCTTCACTAATGTTACAGATAAGAAATCATTTTGGTAGTTCAGCAAAGGTCATGGGATAAGGGTATCTGAAGTGTATAGACCTTTAACACACACACATATACATGCACACAAACACACACACTGTCTTACACATCATAGAAACACACCGTGGGGACTTGGAACCAATGCGATTCCCCAGCATGTGTCTCTGCAGTGTATGTAATTATTATTTTTAAAAGACATCTGTGTACTCACAACATGCAAAGCAGCTTGTTTGTTTAAAGGCGTTTTTCTGGCTTGAGGTGTGAGGGAAGTCCTGGATTCCAACCCTAAACAAGCCAATACAACTGGGGGAGGGGATACCTTTATGACGAAGGGTTGTAGCTCAGTGGTAACATACATGCTTGGCATGAAGAACCCTGCCCCCACCCACCCCGGGCTCAATCCCTACCATTTCTGCTTTAAATTAATTTTTACAGACTGACTATATGGCCTGGTTCACCATGGTTTAGCAGTGCAGATTTAGCAGTGCAGATTCACTGCGGGGCTTTGAGCACATATAGACAGCCCCTAAGTGGGGGTGGAGGAAGCCTCTTTCAGCCTTTCAATGCCATCATACTGGCCATGTTTGGACCTTCATCCAGAACTTGGTTTATAAAGTTGTGGCTGAGTGCCATAGCTGCACTGGCTTGAGCATGGGGATCCTGGCTTGCCCATTACATCCAAACCAACAAGCCAGGATCTGATCTCATCTGGGTGGTAAGGTGGCCCACTATTATCCCTATTTGGTTGGGTGAAAGGTCCTTTAATGTAAAACGTGAAGGTGGGCTGAAGGGCTGCTCCACAGGCCATCCACATGGGCGTTATTTCCAGCCCCCACCCTCCAAGTTTTTCCCCAAAGCTTTTTTTCCCCACCCGCATAATGTTTAAAACCTTTGCATTTTAGACATTTTCCCCAGCTATTTTAATCTGTTGGTTTCTTAAGTTTTTTGTGGTTTTAAGTATTTTGTTAAACTGCTCTTTTTATTGCTGCTGTTAGCTGCATTGGATATTTTCTTTTAAACTGAAAAACAGGCCATAAATAAATAAACCCAAGTGAACTTTTGCCACATATCCATGTACTGCAAAGGGGGAAATTATAGCAGCCCTGGGACAACATGTCTCAAATTTAACAAGGCCAATATGACATTACCTCCATTCCATCTCTCATGCTTTTTAACTGGCATTGACTAAAAACAAAAACAAAAGAAAAACCTGAGTAGAGGTGTAATAAGGTCATGAACATACCGGAAAGAAACAGGAGTGGATGGAAAATCTTCATATTTAAGGATTTTTTTTAAAAAAAAAGTTTTTTCTAAGCGGTTCAGTCAAATTCAAACTTGGCTTTAACTCCATCCTAGAATGTTTCAGTGCAACATACAGTGTATCAATGTATTCAAATATATATAGGGGGGAAACTTTCAGATCAAACATATTCTTCACATTAAGCACTTCCAAATTAAATAATGCATTCTTTTTGGACCTACAAAGGTTGGGGGAGGGTGGAGATGGAAGAAAATTGGACTTCATGTTGATAGCTACTTGCTTCAGTGCTTAACCATGAATTCTCTTACATGACACAAACAGAATTCTCATTTTTAACTATCCTTTTTAACTGAGATCATTTTAAAAACTGACAGTTATTATCAGGCTGTATTATTATTTATTACACATATATGACATTTCCTCCATGGAGCCCAACATGATGTACAGGATTCTCTCTGTAGACCCCTCATTTATTTCCATGACAACCCCACGAAATAGATTAGGCTGAGAGATGGTGACAGGCTCAACGTCACCCAGTGAGCTTCATGGCTGGGAAGGAGTGAGGAGCAATATCAGCTCTAGGTTTCCTTGGGCAAAATGTCTTCAGTTCCCCACCCCTCACTGCTATTTCCGCTGCCCTGAATCTAGGGTGACCAGATACAAAAGAAGACAGGGCTCCTGCAGTTTTAACTGTTGTGATGAAGAGGGAATTTCACCAGGTGCTGCATGCACACAATTGACACCTGCTGAAATTCCCTTTTCTAGACAACTGTTAAAGATACAGGAGCCCTCTCCTCCTTTCCATATGGGCACCCTAGGATTAGGGAACCCTGACAGGCCAAATTTGGTCCCACTAAAGTTTTTCATACTGCTTTAATCCCTTATGGGAGCTGCAGTGGGAAATTCAATGGGAACTTGATTTCAGCTACAAGAGGGGGGATGCTTGATCAGCCAGCATGTACTTCTGAAGCTCGTATCCCCCAATGTACTTGATCCAATAAGGTTTGAAATTCAACTGTGACCGAAAAGCTCCCTGTCCGAGTATTAATTCCTCTTTACGGCCCTTCCCTCCTGCAAGCATAAGTATTGCTAAGCACACAGAGGGACTTTGAATCGGCATGGAACAGTTGAAAAACATTTCTTCCAAGACTCCCACGAAGAATGATTTCCTCAGAACTATCCCTCTGCCATTTGAGGGGACAGGGCTTTTTTTTTAAAAAAAAAAAAAAAAAAGAATACAGCTATTGTATTGTAATAGCACACAGCTGGGAATTTCCTGCTCTTTGGCACCAGTGCTAAACTCCTGTTCCTCAGATGCAAATGCATGTATTTTAGGGTGACCATATTTTGGAAACCAAAAAGGAGGACAACATGGTCGGCCCCCAAGGGGGCGTGTCCAGCACCAAGGGGACGTGCCCACCTGAACATAGTCTTGGTCACATGTCTGATTTTACAGCACACATTTAAGACAAATCTGTTCTACATAGCATCTTAATGTTAAAATCACTGAAATAAAGAACAAGTGAGAGATTCAGTGTATCTGAAATTAACTTCACTCACTCCTACTTTTGTAGGTTTTGCTGTACTTTGAAGCTTTTGCTATGCTTTGTGTGATACAATCTCCCCTTCCCTCAAATATCTTTTCTGACTGTGTCTTCACTCATTGCAAGCTGCTGTTGTTTTTAACAGGGTTTGCTACTGGCCGGCCAGATGGCTGGCTTTTTTAAATTTCAATTTTTTAAAAAAGCTTGTGTATAATTGCCACAAGTTTCTCTACTCTAACATTAGGGTGGGTGTTGTGGCAGTTTACCTAAAGACTGGAGATCCTCTTAATGCCAAGGGCTGAAACTGCTCAATATGCAAAACCCCAAAGAGGAGGTTTGACAACTTGAGTTTGAAGGATATGGCTCCAGCAGTTTTAAAATACAATAATTTTAAAACTTTGAACTTTTAAAAAAATCCTTAAAAAACAATGGATGAACAGATCTATTTCAAATTTGGTATGGCTAAAGCTCAACCAAAAAGCTATCATGGTGCGAAGTTTCATCTCTTTATCTTTAAAAATGACAATTTTAAAAATAATAATTTTAAAACCTCAATTTTAAAAAAAATCCTAAAAAATCAATGGATGAACGGATCTGTTTCAAATTTGGTATGACTAAAGCCCTTCCTAAGAGCTACCATTGTGCCAAGTTTCATGTCTTTATCTTAAAAAATGACAGAGTTATATGCATTTTAGTTAATTCCCATTAGAGCTGCTCTTTGGAAAAATCCGGATTTCCTCTCCCCCTCCCGGATTTGTCATCAAAAACCCAGGCAAATCTGGGCAAATCCGGTCATATGGTCACCCTAAATCTCCATAGCACAATCGATAGTCTCTGCCATGGGGGCGGAGAAACCTCAGGCCCAGAAGCCAAATCCTGTGGCCCCAGTCTGGCCTTCTGGGATTCCCTAATGGCCATGCCCCTTTTCCGTGGCTCCACTCCCTCTCATTCCCCATCAGCAATCATTTGGAGGGTTCCTGGCTTTTGTGCTGTTTCAACACAAACTCCACCATTGGAGTTCAACTCCACCATTGCCTCACGTTTATTTGTTTTGTGCTGTTTCTTCCTCATACTAAAAGGCTGAAATGCTTCTCCTACAAAGTCTTAATAAGGCCTACTAAGGAAGAGCTTTAGAATGTTTTGTATTTTTGGCCCCAACCCCTTGGCCCCACCTCTTTTGCCTTAGGCTTCACCCACCCCTGGAATGCAGGTCCCGAGAACTTTTCTGAGATGGAATTTGAGCCTCCAGCTGAAAGGGGTTCTGCACCCTGATCTACAAGGTGTATATGTCTCTGGGTACTTATAGAGATGGTGGGGTTATTGAAAAGGATGCTCAGTAAATGGGGCTCAGGAAGGCAGATTGGCTCATGAGCCCATGGCAGTTTCCAATCTGTTTGGGTGTGGTTTTGGGGAATAGCTCCTTTGGAGTTCTAGCTGGTTCTGACTGAAACCCAGAATGGATGCACAGCCCCACTGAAATTGGAGCCACCAGCCTCCACTGCCTGTATCTTATAATTAAATTTTAAATGATTATTCTGAGGCTGTGCAAACCCTCTAGCCCAGTGGTTTTCAACCTTCCTAATGCCGTGACCCTTTAATACAGTTCCTCATGTTGTGGTGACCCCCAACCATAAAATTATTTTCGTTGCTACTTCATAACTGTAATTTTGCTACTGTTATGAATCGTAATGTAAATATCTGATATGCAGGATGTATTTTCATTGTTACAAATTGAACATAATTAAAGCATAGTGATCACAAAAACAATATGTAATTATATATTGTGAAATATTTATTTCTAATTTCAAATAAATGAAATGTCTGGGTTCCTAAGACTATCGGAAATATGTGTTTTCCAATGGTCTTAGGCGACCCCTGTGAAAGGGTCGTTAGATCCCCAAAGGGGTCCCGACCCACAGGTTGAGAACCGCTGCTCTAGCCAGTGTTAGTGGATCCTTAAATAAGAAAGTGTGTGTGTGTGCGCACGTAATATAGGGTGATCCCTGGCACAAACTAATTCATCCAGTAGGAATAAGACATGTACTGTATATCATGAGTAAAGTGCTAGCCAATGAAGGCAACATACTTCCTGTAAAAGAACTTCCATCTACAAATACACTATGTTGATACATCACTTTAGGATTTCAAATCATTCACAATTAAGATCAAATATATTTTCCTTAAATACCCCCCAAAAAGTGTTCTTTAGAATTTAAAATCTGTGAGTGTGTTAGAAACAGCATAGCATACTATCATATTTAAACTGTTTAAGATTTTATTTTATAATTAAAATTACTACCCTACTCTTTTTTCTAGGTCATTCGCAGTGGCCTCCTCTCCAAGATTCTGATCTTAGCTTCCATTATTTTGCAGCAGCAAGTTTCTGTCTAACCATTAATTAGTATGTTCATGTTTTAATTTAATACATTAACTTCCCCATTGCCAGGAAAAATCACATCTCCCAGCTCCTTGGAACACTCCAATCTCATCGACTCATTAACTTTCTCTGTACCAGGAACATTTGTTGAAGAAATCTTAGCCAAGTTGGAAGAACATGAGAATATGGGGAAACATAACAGCCTCACCTTCTGCCAAAATGATTTTTTCCCCCAATACTATGCCATCCAATCCCTGTGTGGGTCTATGCAGGGGACTACTCCTGTACTAATATTATGAAGGCTGTGTCCATAGGGTATTTCAGTGTTGTTAAAATGACTCAATAGTGACAAAAATTAATTTTAAAGACTTTTGTAGAATCAACAAAGCTGGTTTTAAGTTGCCATGTTCTCATTATTATGCACCACAGACCCCAAATATCCAAACATCCTTGTTATTCCACTTGGGATGCACTCCTATGCATAATTAGTTGGGAATAAGTCCCATTTAATTTTCTAAGTCAATATGCATAAAATTGCAATGTTATTCAAATGTTTAATCATCCCAGTGTTACAGGTATTTCTTAAACCAGACTTCCTCAACCTGGCACCCTCCAGATGTTTTGGACTTTAACTCCCATCAGTCTGAGCCAGCATGGCTAATGCTGGGAGATGAAGTTCAAAACCTCTACCCCAGTTTGAGAAGGCTACTCTAAACCATTCATAGAAAAAAAGAACTGTTGAATTTCTGTTAAAAGATCACCCCATACATTCGTATTTTTATTATCATTTACTTTGGTTTCAGTTTGGTGGGTTTTGCAATCATTTGCTAGTTGTCTTTTTGCAATTGTTTGCTAGATATTATCAGCCATAGCTTTGTATTTTCCAGGTTGATTCCACAACCACCTCAAATGGCACAACCATATAAGCAGAATATAGACTAGACTAATGATTTAATTTCCCATAGTGTATGGGATAATATGTAAGCTATTTGTTCACTTCTGAGTTCAGAAAATCTTTATCTCATACATACAAAGGATTTTTGGGTTCTGGGAACTTAGCTCCCTTAAAGACAAACTGTTGATTTGGATTCACAGAGCGAGCTGCAGGAGTATATCACAGAGAATCAAGGGCAGGAAGATACCAGCTCACCTACGCAGAGGCAAAAGCAGTGTGTGAATATGAAGGAGGACACCTAGCCACATACCAGCAACTGGAGGCAGCAAGAAAAATAGGTAGGAGCATCCTACAGGGCACAATATATGGCATCGTAGGGTGTACAATCCTACGGGACGTCTCCTGCATGCTTTGAGGTCCAGCGGAATGAAGAAGTGCACAGGACAATGGGGCTTGAACAAGAACACCTTTTAGTGGATTCTGCCTTTTATTTTGTGCTTAGTGGGTTCTAGGAACAGAATTCTTTTTTCTGTTTTCTTAAAAAACCCACCAATCCCCATGCATGGAAATGACACTGTTTGTTACAGAAATGTGCTTATAGAGCTTTTCCAGATGAGACTTCTATTGTGTGCTCACCATTCCTCACTCATGGTTTTTTATTAATGCTTTAGATGATGTCATCACTGCCCTGCTTTGTTTCTGTTTTTAAAATAAGTAATTTCTCCTTGTGGGGTGGGGGAGAAAATCCTGTATTTTTGGCATCCTGAAATAAAGAGCAAATCCCCACCACCAGTTATTCTGCTATACTGCAATAGGACCTAGAAGTTATGCATTGAAAAGTACAGAAAGGCAGGCAAGGAAAATAACTCCAATCTTAATTCTGCAATGAAATTAAAAGTAGAAGCCACTCCTTAAACAGCCTCGTCTAGAAAAGCTCATATGCAATATTGCAGAGGAAATTGTAAGAATTGTAAGTAAACATGGATTCAAACCAGCTTAGTCTATTAATAATGTAAATCATATGAAGGCTGAAATCCTAAACATCTTACTTGACAGTGTGTCCTGGTTAATTCTATAGGACTTATACTTATTAAATGTGTTAAGGATCATGGTAAAAGCAATTTTAGATCCACATCTTACAGCATTCCTGTACTATTGCATGTGAACGGACCTAGAAAGCTGCAATGTGATGATAAAGAAAGCAAACAAAATGGCAAATCGCCAGACTATTTGATAAATGAGTCCAGTGTATGATGCATTGTCTTATTACACCCTTCTGACTCTCCTGCTAACTGCTTTATCTAGAAAGTTATCAATCTAAGTTGTAATACAATTTTCCAGAGCTCAAGACATACTCAAGAGATCTGTTTTAGGCTCAGAGAGGCTTATTTTGTGAAGCTTATGCCATAATAAATGTGTTAGTCTTTAAGGTGCCACAAGACAAACAGACAAAAACAGCTACCTTTCTGGATATTATTTTGTGGCGCTTAACACAAAATATCTCCCAAACTTCCATAAATATTTCAGGATTTTGTAAGGGTTAAGGTAGCCTTAAATGAAGTAGTAATTCCAGTAACACAGCATGTAATCAGAGGGTTCCCCCCCCCCCACGTACACCCACACCATGTGTGATATCTAGTGGAGACTGATGACTGTGAATCCATTCTGGGTTTCAATTGGTGGGAGATTCAGGACAAATAAAAGGAAGTACTTCTTCACACAGCGCATAGTTAAGCTATGGAATTCACTACCACAAGATGTAGTGATGGCCAGCAATTTGGATGGCTTTAAAAGAGGTTGGATAAATTCCTGGAGGAGAAGGCTATTAATGGCTACTAGACTTGATTGCTTTGTGCAATGGTGCCAATGGACAGATGGGCACACATCTTCCTTTATTAGAATAGTTACCTCATAATAGCCACATATATAGGTGCTCCTGAGGGACAGACACATCTGAAATGTGGTGTGTGTGTGTGTGCATTAAACGGCAACCCTGGTGGTACAATATTTAATACTTTATATTTCAAGGAGAAGAAAAATTGACACATTTTCTTTCAATAGTGTTTTAACAATTCAATGCCCTATCCTAGTCAGACATCTTTGGATACAAGTGCTAAAGACTGTAATTACTAAGATTTAGTAAGCATCTGCATCCAATTGTTGCTTATTAGTTTAAAGTGAAAACAGCACTTCTTATTGTGAAAAAAAGAGGGGGCAAAGATGACACATCTTAAAAAATACAAACCATGCACACAAAATTATGTATGCCCTGGACGGAAATTGTTTCGCTAGCAAGGCATAATTCAATTTAACCTAATTGGCTGTTTATTATATTTTTGGCAACAAGGACAAGAGATTATTAATCCAAAACACAATGTTTCTTTCTTAGCCAATATTGGATTTATATGATATTGCCTTTGATCCCTCAGGGTTTCATATGTGTGCTGCTGGCTGGTTAGCCAAGGGGAGAGTTGGCTATCCCATTGTCAAACCTGGAAGCAACTGTGGCTTTGGAAAGAAGGGGATTGTGGACTACGGTTTTCGGCTCAACAAAAGTGAGAAGTGGGATACTTACTGCTATAACCCTAATGGTACGTGAACAACAAATACATTTCTTAAGGGTATGGCTTTTTACCTTTGGCCTATATCTTTTGCAAATGTACCTGCTTTTTAAAGATTTCTAAAAGAAACAGGGCCAGAGTCAATAGTTAGCTACCTGCTGAGATCCCAACCTCAGCAGAAGCCCACTGACAAGAGTTTCTTGGAGTTGTTTCTCCTCTTCACCAATGCAACCTGCTTGTTGACTTGCCTTTTGAGTGAAACTGGTTTGGGTGAAAGATTTTTTTTGGGGGGGTGGGGGGGAATGAAGATCTCATATGAGCTGAATGGTGATCAAATGCACCCTTTAACATCTTGAACTGTATCTTGAAATTCAATACAATTGGTGTATAGATGGAATCTCACTCCAGTGGGAATAAGCTATATCAATTGTTTCATATTACAGAAATGATTAAGGAGTTGTGAAAAGATCAGCACATACTTTCATATGTGGTGGCTTTGCTCTGCAAATAATCAGTTCTGAAAAAAGTGTTTTTCATGAAGTGGTGGAAATCACAAATCAGAAAATTGAGTTCTCTCCAGTATTAGATTTATTATCTATATTTGATCGAACAAACATATTTAAGGCACAAAGACGTCTTAATATTGATGTGGGCAGCAGAATGACTAACAATAGCATCTTCTGGTGGGGATTAACAGGCTCTCTTTCAATATGGAGAAATAAAATTAATGGAGAAACTTAATGGAGAAACTAATTTGTCAGATCAGACATGCTAGATATGAACAATATAAGGACAGTTTTATGAAAACTGAAACACTTTTATAAATTTTGCAAATAATAAGGTTAACATGGTAGAAAGATGTATTGATATGGTTAATAGTTACAAATGAGATACTGTTTATTTATTTAATTTTTATACCACCCAATAGCCGAAGCTCTCTGGGCGGTGCATCTCACATCCCGGAATTTACTGTAAAATTGTATGTATCTAGTTTATCCAGAGATTATTGCTGCAATGAATATGTATTGTATCAATTTTGTAAGAAAATCAATACAAATATTGGAAGAAAAAGGAGCAGTAGATTCCACCACCTTTGTGATCACCGGCTCTCTGCCTGTCAAGCAAGTGGTAGCAATGATGAGAAGAGGATGAGGGGAATAGCAGCTAATAATGGTGGTGCACAGAAGTAGACTCATTGAGGGAGGAGGCCCATTTGAGGGTGTCCTGTTCAAGGGCCCTCAAAAACCTGAAGCCTACTCTTCATTGAAGTACATCCCTTCCATTTTTTAACTCATCCTCCCAAGATTTCTGAGAGGCAAATCATTTTTATTTTTGTTTTACAAATGAGGGACTGAAGGTAAAGGTGCTTTGAGATAACAGTTCCCCCATGGTGACAATACCAAAATAGTGCAACAGGGTGTACTTTGAAGAAAATACCTGCTAGTACAGGGATTTGGTGGTTCTGTTAAAGTTGTGGCCAATTTTATTACCCCATCCAGGTGGGTATGTCCATTTGTATCCCTGCCCTCCCCCTCTCCTCAGAAACAGCACATGACTCACCCAGCTGAAACACACACAATGACTCACCCAGCTGAAACACAAGTAAAGTAGGATTTAAAACTCTAGTAAACAAGCCCAATAAACAAGTTCTTGAACTTCTGGATTTGAGAGTGCCAAACAGAATTTGTGTCATTCATCTACCGCATTTCCCCCTCCCTTCCATTTCCAAAGTTCAGGGCAGATTTCAGAGGGCCAGCTTCCTTTCAGTGACAAAGCACTGGAGACCTCTGAGATCTTTGTGAACATTTGTTCATTTGCCAGTTTACTTCTTGAGGAGGAATTGTAAGGAAAACAGCTGCTAAGGCAGGCAGGGCTGGTCCCCAGGCAGCAGCATTGCAGGCCCTCAAGTTGAGCCGATTCAACACACTCTAGACTGCTCCTGCCAACCAGTTGTCTTGGTTTCTGCAGGCAGCGGAGCCCAACGCTCCCAACATGTCCCTGTGGTTGATACTCAGGAAAGCCCTATGCAATCCATCTGGCTCGGCTATCAAAAAGACCCAAGAGCCTCTCTGCTTCTCCTGTTCGTTGCTTCTGCTATTCAGCCCCAACCGAAGTAGCAAAAGCTCAGAGCTCATTATTTGTGGTGGATACAAAAATAAAATAGCAGCGAGGGAAAGTGGCAATTTAGAAAGAAGAAACAATCCAGGAAAAGGCTTTCTCATTCTACTCCACATACCTTTTAAATCCTATGAATAATAAGACAAACCAATATCTGCTGAAGATATTGTTGAAGATTACTTGTGAGCTGGGGCTTGGAGAACATTGGGAAGCTGCTTGTATTACAGTGTTGGAAGAGGATTCCAAAATGGCAGTGCTTGATTTCATTGCTGTTGTGGTTCATCATTAATACACAAGTCATTTTTTGTTTTGTTTGGGAAGAAACGCAGTCTTAAATCTAATCGTTTTGCTTTTATCGAGTTGGAATATTCCAGAATTTATTGTATACTACAAGAGCCCATTATTTTATAGCATCAGGCATTTGTGTCTGTTTAGTCATTTTGTAAATTCCGGTATTATTTGCAACCTGTTTCATGTGTTTTGTGTACAGAGCCCTAAAATGCTTTGCACTCTGTGAACCGTGCTAGAGGGAAGCTCTCTCCATAGTTAACAATGAGAATTCAAAAGGAAAAGCTGTGTATTTCAGCCCATGTAAGCAGCTGAGTAATATCTCAGGGTGGAGAACTCTCACAGATGTTGAACATGTGAGGAAAAATGGGAGAGGCCCCACATTGTTCTTAGAATTAAATCTAGTCAGCCTCTCTTCACCTCCTGTTTGGTTATATCCTCTGAGATGCAAGCTAGATCTTTTCCAAATGTATTGTTTGGGTGGTGAGCAGCATAATTAAACCAAGTTGTTCCTGCTGGTTGATTGACTGTGTTCCTCCCATTCTGGAGAAATTTGTTCATACTTTGTGAGTGATTTTGCTCAGGCGAAGACAACATTGTTCCTTTCTGAGGTGAGGATACAGAAGTGTATTGGGAAGTTCTTCTCACTGGCCCTGTTCAGACAACATGCTAAACCAGGCTGCTTAACCACAAAATGGTTAACAGAATCCATTTATCTTCATGCATTCCGTTAACCATTTTGTAGTTAAGCAGCCTGGTTTAGCGTGTTGTCTGAACGGGGCCACTGTTACTTTTCATCATCCCTTATACTGACCACAAATTGCTCCCATCAATGTTGACCAGCGGGTAAATCCACCAGCAGGGCTGGAGTCAAGGATAAGCATAGCTGGATGCTTAACAAGCCACAACCCAGCAGAGGCCTACGGACAAGAACCCCCTTGACTTGCTCCTTCTCTTCACCATGGCAACCTGCTTCTTCACCTGCCTCTTGCTCTGGCCCAGCCAACAGCAATGGTGAGGAAGAGGATCAGTAGATGCTACTGCCTGCTTCCTCTCTGCAAGTGGTAGCAATGATGGGAAAGAGGAGAAAGAGCAATAGCATCTGATGACCATGACATTGAGAAGGTAGACTCACTGAGAGAGGGAGCCATTGAGGGTGTCTTGGACCCAGCACTGCCCACCAGTACTATGGTATCGGTCCCCTTTCCACTGAGGTGAGAAGAGCTCCTATATGTCTGGTGCTTCTAGTTCCCATCCCGCTCCTATGGATGGCACAGGCAATAAGGCAGGGCCATCAAGATGAACTTCAGCTATGTACCAGCACACTCCACCTGCTGGTATGGATGTGATATTTATTTATTTATTTATTACATTTTTATACCACCCAATAGCGGAAGCTCTCTGGGTGGTTCACAAAAATTAAAACCATGAAGAGCATAAAAACAACCAACAATCTAAAAACACAAATACAATATAATTTATTTATTTATTTATTTATTACATTTTTATACCGCCCAATAGCCGAAGCTCTCTGGGCGGTTCACAAAAATTAAAACCATCATAAAACAACCAACAAGTTAAAAATACAAATACAAAATACAATATAAAAAGCACAACCAGGATAAAACCACACAGCAAAAATTGATATAGGTTAAAATATGGAATTAAAACAAGGTTTAAATTTAAGTTAAATTAGTTGTTAAAATACTGAGAAAATAAAAAGGTCTTCAGCTGGTGATGGAAAGAGTACAGTGTAGGCACCAGGTGAACCTCTCTGGGGAGCTCGTTCCACAGCCGGGGTGCCACAGCAGAAAAAGCCCTCCTCCCAGAAGCCACCTGCCTCACTTCCTTTGGCAGGAGCTCACAGAAAAGGACCCCTGAGGATGATCTTAAGGTCCGGGCAGGCACATATGGCAGGAGGCTAGCAAAGAAACAAATCTTCAGAGCAATGAAATGCCTACTGCAGCATGGAAGGTGTGCTGCCATTCCATATGCAATGAAATGCACAGGAAGGCTCCCACCTGAAGCCCACCAGGGGTCCAGTGAAGTGGAAAGGGTTTATTTCCTGAACTTTGACAGCAAACAGACTGGCATGTTACACACATCATAGCTGATACAGATCCCAGTCCCTGATGTAAATTACCAAGACTCTCTTGAGGATCAGCATAGTTGGGTAGGACACGTGCATGAGGGCAAACATGCTTTTGGAAGCATGCATGAGAGGGAATACCTTGGGAGATATAATTCTCAGATTCAAGGGGGTTGGCAGAAGGGCCCAGCACTCCAAGCAGTGGCAGGCAGCTGAATCTAGCAACCCTTTCAGCTTCACAATGCCCTTGACCTAGCATCTCTCTGGGACATTGTGGGAATTATAATGGGTGGCTCCCCTACATTTCCTTCCATAATTCGAGCACTAGAGGAAGATGATTTGGAGATGGTGAGAAGGAATGGGATTAAGGGTTCCCTCCTCATTCTGTAATTCCCCTCTTCCAAAAAAGCTTTTCAATATGTGAACTTTATAAGAGTGGTGCATAGATTCAATGCCAGTTACACCTGTTTAGCCAGGTATCAATACAGATCTGTGACAGCCAGTGGTGTGGTACTAAATTTGGAAGTGCAGGTGCTCATCATGACAGTCCCCATGGCAAGGATCCAAGGAGGATCCAAAAATCCAGGCAGCTGTGTTAATCCCTATCAATTAACCCAGTTCTAGCTGTTTTCATCTCTACCAGGAGCAAGATTTTTATAGCTTTACATTGTTTTGTATTTTTTTTAATATTATGATTTATATTGCCTTTTTATAGTTCCAATCTTTTTTAAACCACCAAAAGAGCTTTGGCTATTGGGCAGAATAATAATAATAATAATAATAATAATAATAATAATAATAATAATAATAATAATATGCCATAATTGCCCATTCAAGACCAAGCCATCCCAAAAGACTTTGCATTTACAGGGAACAAGATATTGTTGCTGGAAAAATTCATTTCTCCCCAGCTACCGTGAGGATTGCAACCAAGCTCAGAAGGCACAGGAAAGCCTGAAGGGGGTGGCAGATGACATCAGTCAATAATAATAATAATAATAATAATAATAATAATAATGTGCTGACAATGTATCCCTGAAAGCCTGGTTCCACTGCACCACTGGTGACAGCCCCATTCAACATCTAGATTGAAAAAGTGAGCGAGGGGGCATTCAAGGTGTCTTGCCCAAGGACCCCAAAAACCTGAAGCTGGCACTGGATCTGAATCTATTCCATTTCTCTCCTAGGAAAAGACTGTGGTGGAATTTTCACAGGTTCGAAGCATATATTTAAAACCCCCGGATACCCCAATGAGTATGAAGACGATCAAGTCTGTTATTGGCATATCAGAGTGAAGTACGGCCAGCGGATTCAAATTCAGTTTCTCGACTTTGACGTTGAAGAGGATACAGCCTGCATGGCTGATTACTTGGAAATATATGACAGCTATGATGATGTCAATGGTTTTGTGGGCAGGTAAAATTATTTTCACACCATTCTTTCACACTACAGGACTGTACAAACTGCGTCCAAGAAAGAACGAAAGAGGCCCCAGCAATTATTTATTTTGATATTTTATTATTCCACCCAGTCTCAGAGGTTCTGAGCAATAACAGCATGTTTACACACGCACAAGCCAAACAATAAGTGTTAATAGACACACACTTTTTCCTTGGCTTTTTCCAAGTCCTCCTATCCACTTCTGCTTCTTTGCCTCTCACCCAGGGGAGCACCTTTCTTGGACACAATCCAGGCATCCTTCCAAAGTCATGACCACTGCTCAAAGGAAGGGTGTCGCAATCCCCAATTAATCCCCACCCAATCCCTGATTCTGTAACCCCTCCAGAATATTACAAAGGCACAAAACCCATCCCGCTCTCTTAATTCTCATTCACGAAAGATATTCAGGCTTTTGTTGAGCCCTTAACCCAGGCATTCCCGACCTGGGAACAACATGGCCTGCTGGCTGGGAATTATGGGAGTTGCAGTCTAATACATCTAGAAGGCACCTTTTTGGGGAATGCTGTCTTTACCCATCTCCTACTTGATCGTTTCTTAAACTCAACCTACTTCAGCAAGCAGTATTTTAAAAAGTCACCTTTTACAATTTGTGATATCCCATCCCAGCAGTGAGAGAAGTTCTAAGAAAGCCTACAAAACACCCTCCAGCCTGCCATGGGGGTGGGGTACTGCTATCTGTGGCTCCTGGAAATTTAGGCAGTGGTCCTTTTAGAGTCCGGGCTTCATGGTATGATGGTGGACCAGTCCCCCTTTGGATGGTAATGTGTATTATTTCAAATGTGGAAAGCCAGCCCTGCAGCATTTGGGGGCAGGGCGAATTGGCCAAAGACATTTTACTGGCTGACGCAAAGGGCAAAATGATGCCTCCATTCCACATATAGAAATTGACTGGAATCAGCTGAATCTTATTGCAAGACTGGATTGCATCCTCTCCACACTGGAGGGCAGTAGGCTAGTTTAGGAGGTGTTAGAGAGAGGAATGGCCCAGGGGGCTCATGAGGAATAACTTGAGGGGGTGCTGCCATTCCTGCCCCCAGCATCTGCCACCTGAGCTGGATGCCTCACTCTGTCTAATGGTACGGCCAGCCCTGATGGAGGCCCTCCTGTTCATTCTGTTGAGTGACCCCTGAACACCTGCCCCATAGTCCTTCTCCATTGTGGACAGAAAGTATTGTATCATGACACCTCCAAATCCTTTGCTTTACAACAGGGAAGAATATACTGGAGCTGGGAAAATCACTTCCCCCCTAGCTACTGTGAAGTCTGTAGAAAGCTCAGAGAAAACAGGGAAGTTTGGGTGGGTGGGTGGGTGGGGGAGATGGCATCAGCACTCCTGTTAATCAAAAGTACCAGTACTGTGTCCCCACAAGCCCTGACTCCACTACACCATTGCCCAGCAACCTTCTAAAATAATTAGCAGCCAATATAAGTGGAGTGAATTAGAGCAGAAAAACTGCAGAGGGAGCAGTTGCTCCTCCCTTTGCACACATACACCCATTTCCCTGCTCCAATTCACCACTGCTCCCAGCTCCTTTGCACACCAACCTCCACAAGGTTATAGATACATGCTTGCAATAAACACACACCTGGAACTCCATGGGCTGTAAGTAGTTAGGGAGAGCTATTTGGAGAATAGAGGCAGAAAATGGGGAAATGGTTAAGCACCACTGTGAATTCTTCTCTCTCAAAGCTGCTTTACTTTTTAAAAGATGGTGTTGGGGCTAATAACAACAACAATAATATATTTCCCTTGCAGAGCACTTTGTCAGTTCTCTGTATAACAGCATTTTGCCCCCTTTCTTTTGTTGTTTTTGACTCCCGATCCCTGAAATGTTCATAAAAGGTTCTCACTAGTGCCAAACGTTGAAGAGACTCCAATATCTATTTAGCCATCGACTAACTCACAAACTAGCGCTGCAACAAAGGAGTTGCTTCTGCATGGTTGAGTCCCATGCTGCAGCTATAGACACTACATGGGATGGGTAGTTGTCGTGGTTGTTTCCTGCCTCACTCATGTGGTTAGCAGTGTGGCATGAGATCCAGTCCCCCTAAAGCGGTCTCCTACACCAATTGTTAGCATACGAACTGACCCTTCATGATAGCCTAGTGGAAACGGCTATCTGTTTGATAAAAACAAGCTATCTGGCCACTACAGTAAACATGTCACTGCTTATTGATATTTAACCAATAAATTGGTTGTCGTGTTTTTCAGGTACTGTGGAGATGAACTTCCAGATAACGTCATTAGCACAGGTAATACTATATACACACCACCCTCCCAACATGGGGGAAAATGCTTTTTATTCCATTAGCAGGTGGTCAGTATTGGACAGCACTCATAATTTTCTAGCACATTTAACATGCTAGGTGATGTTTATTACTTTTGATATTCTCCAATATAATGTTTTTTGGAAGAAAGGGGGTGATCCAAATATCTTTTTTTCAGTGCCAATAGAAAAGTAATCTCTCTCTCTCTTTTCCATTCTAGGAAATGTCATGACTCTGAAATTTTTGTCAGATGCTTCAGTAACAGCAGGGGGCTTCCAGATTAAATATATTGCTTTGGATCCACCCCCCAAAAATGCAACTACCCAAGACAACCCACCTTATTTAGCTGGAAGGTTTGGCATCTAAAAGAACATTGACATGAAGGAAGATTTTACCTTGAATATCTACTAAAGGAATATTCTCCCCCAGCCCAACATCCCTTGCTGGAGTTGCTAACTTCTGCACTGTGGATCATATTCCTCATAACCTCCTGGCTGTTATCACCTCCCAATGCAAAAACTTCTCTTTGCTGATCTACAGTGGCACCATGCACCATCTATCTGATTATTGTCTCCATCGATCCCCTCTTCAGTTATTTCTACTTCCCCACCACCACTATAAAATCTGCCGTTTTTGGGACACATTTGTTTCATGTTTGATAGCAAAGTTTCAGGGGTTATTCAGTGACTATGCAAATCCTGCTTTCAGAATTGCTCCGTGATAGCTACTTTGAACTGTACGCAATGATGATTCCTTTGAGCCAGAACATTATGAAGAAACATTTACTCACAGATTTTATAGCAAGTGTACTGCATTTGATGTATTATTGAGATTTTTAGATAATAAATATTTAACAAGCCTTAACAGCAATTCCTTTCCTTTTTTTTAGATCACTTTGTTTCAAAATTGAGTGACATTTATTATCATTCATTATTATCATTATCAATCCTGATTCCATCTGCAGGTTTACAGATTCATTTGAAATCAATAAAAGGCTACTTATTTCAGACTATGGACTAATATTTACTGATTATGTGTAAGATGAAGCAATAAAACATCAGATAAAAATGTCCTCTGACTCTTAGTACAACAGATTGGTATTGATATATACTGCCATCTGGTGGTCTCATTAACATCCATCTATCTACAGTTCCTTGAGCAGACATAGGAGGAAATAGGACTGAAGCCTTACTGGTGAGCGAAGTCCACCAACTTTAGTGTATAGGATCGCAAGCATTTGCTATTTTTATGTGTCTCCCAGCCCAACAATGACAGCTGCAGAAGTGTAATTCTGAGCTAATTTCTATTCTAGAAGTGATTATTACTGTAAGAAAGTTCAGAATACCCGCAGACAAGCTATTAAGCCTGGGTCTTCAAGTGTCCAAAACATGTCTTGCTAAATCAAGATATGACTGTCTCTTATAGACAAATTGTGAGGACGCATCAAGGGTCATTGTACAATCCCCTAGGGCAGCCTTCCTCAACCTGGGGCACTCCAGATGTGTTGGACTACAACTCCCAGAATGCCCTGCTGGGGCATTCTGGGAGATGCAGTCCAACACATCTGGAGTGCCCCAGGATGAGGAAGGCTGCCCTAGGTATTCCTGTTTGCCTTGCAGAAGTAGCCAGCCACAGTTGGGGCTGGTTCAATGGCAGAAAAGGGAATGAGGACAGGGGCTCTTTAAATGGATCCAGGACTCTGAGGGCAGAGAAGGAGGAAGTGGGACAGAAGTACAGGATAAAAGCCTGAAGGAGGAATGATGGAGCTGGAGTAAGGAGGCTCAGGAAGAGTGGGTGGAAAGAGCAACTAGGAGGAATAAAGACTGGAAGGTAAAGAGGGGGATAGGAGGAAGGGGAGAAGAGCAGCTGGGCTTCCTTGAAGGCCAGAGACCTACAGCATAGGTGGGGCTGCTCGCAAACATAGGAGATACTTACCTGTGCAGTCAGAAGCCCACAGGACCAGGTGGATGAGAAGAGACTTGCCTAATTCTCCAACAAGCTCGGAAACAGATAATCCTGACTCTACAATTACTCAACCACCTCAAGCATTATGTAAGGAGTCCTTCAGGTCTCACAACTACTGCTCTAGAGTTATGCTCTATAAACCCACAGCTACAGCATGGTAGACCTTCAACCTGATCCAGCAGATACTTACCAGTATTGTTCTGCGTATACATCCCAATCCTGCAGAGACTTACCTCAAGCTGCAACTAGGTATCAAGGATCCTGCAGAAAAAGTTGCTGAAAGGGGATTCTGATCCTGCAACAAATGATTTGACTGATCCAGTGCTGTCAAGAATTAATAAAGTCTATAGTTGCGTATTTAGATGGTTCCAGTAATCATTTGGGGTGGGAAGCAGACAAAGGGACATGTTCCCCTTGGCAGAGGGGGCACACTTCATGACACAAATTTATCTGAGTTTCTATATCTGAAGAAACTTGTGGCCTTTAACATGTTCTGGACTGAAACACCCATCATCCCTCACCATTGGCTATACTGGTGGGAGTAGTAGTCCAACAACATCTGGAGGGCCACAAGTTGTCCACATCTAAAGGAAAAAGCCCATCAAATACACAAATACACACACAAGCTGATAACCATCAAAAAAACTCCAATATAAGCATATACACTCCTCTATTCAGTTCAGGGGTGGTATCTAAAGACACCATAAAACAAACAAACATCTACCAGCATCCTATTGATATCCTTAATGGCCACTGCCACGACACAGGCTCTGAACACCAGGCCTGGCCGCAGCTACTCCCTGCTCAAGCCAAGCACCACGGCTTGATATGCCTGAGGCAAGGGATAAAAACCACCTTCTTCCAAACTATGTGGAGAAAGGGGTTTAAATGGAGAAGGATTTCAATAATATAAAATAATACACTGTGAGTTATATGTGCTGAGGTGAACTTTTGTCAGAGTGGGTGCTAAATGTATAAACTTCAGATAATATATGCCAAACAAACACGTGGGATTTTTGTGGTAGTTAAAACAAAATAATTAAAATTTATTTTAAAAGTTCACAAGCTTTGTTTCAAAATAAAACGTTTAAAAACCTTTTTGAAACCTTTCATCCAATCCTTCCACCCATTCACATACGTGTTTTCCTTTCTCTCACACAATCACTCTTGAGCTTTCTCTCAGGCCGGTGGCTAATATCCCTTTCCTGGGCAAGGTGCTTGAGCGGGTGGTTGCAGGACAACTCCAGGCACTCTTGAATGAAATGGATTATCTAGATCCATTTCAATCGGGCTTCAGGCCTGGTTTTGGAACGGAAACTGCCTTGGTCGCCCTGTGGGATGACCTCTGTCGGGAGAGAGACAGGGGGAGTGCGACCCTGTTGGTTCTCCTAGACCTCTCAGCGGCCTTCGATACCATCGACCATGGTATCCTTCTGGATAGGTTGTCTGAGCTGGGAGTTGGAGGTACTGCGTTGCAGTGGTTCCGCTCCCACTTGGATGGCCGATTCCAGAAGGTGGTGCTGGGGGATTATTGCTCTGTGCCGTGGCACCTAAGCCACGGGGTTCTGCAGGGCACTATCTTATCCCCTATGCTGTTTAACATATACATGAAGCCGCTGGGGGAGGTTATCCAGAGATGTGGACTGAGGTGTCATCAATATGCGGATGATACCCAGCTCTACATTTCCTTTTCATCAAACCCAGGTGAGGCAGTGGCTGTTCTGAACCAGTGCCTGGGCACGGTAATGGACTGGATGAGGGCTAATAAACTGAGACTCAATCCAAACAAGACGGAGGTACTGTTAGCGGGTAGTTCTTCTGTCCGGCGAGGTGATGTTTGCCCTGTCCTGGACAAGGTTGCACTCCCCCTAAAGGATCGGGTCCGTAGTTTGGGGGTGCTCTTGGATCCAGAACTGTCACTTGAGGCACAGGTGAACTCAGTGGCAAAGAGCACCTTTTATCAGCTCAGGCTGATATACCAGCTGCGCCCTTATCTGGACAGAGATAGCTTAGCTACAGTTATCCATGCTCTGATAACCTC
This sequence comes from Elgaria multicarinata webbii, assembly GCF_023053635.1. NCBI lineage: Eukaryota > Metazoa > Chordata > Lepidosauria > Squamata > Anguidae > Elgaria > Elgaria multicarinata. Next base: position 53,256,630 of record NC_086172.1, on the reverse strand, counting down.
TCGTTTGGATTACTGCAATGCGTTATACGTGGGGCTGCCTTTGAAAACGGTCCGGAAACTTCAACTGGTACAAAACAGGGCAGCAAGGTTATTAACAGGGACTGGCCGGCGAGATCACATTACGCCAGTCCTTTTACAACTTCATTGACTGCCAGTCCAGGTCCGGGCCCAATTCAAAGTGCTGGTATTGACATTTAAAGCCCTAAACGGTTTGGGGCCAGGTTATCTGAAGGAACGCCTCCTCCCATATGTACCTACCCGGACCTTAAGATCATCTACAGGGGCCCTTCTCCGTGAGCCCCTGCCAAAGGAAGTGAGGCAGGTGGCTACTAGGAGGGCTTTCTCCGCTGTGGCATCCCGGTTGTGGAACGAGCTCCCCAGAGAGGTCCACCTGGCGCCTACACTGTACTGCTTTCGTCGCCAGCTGAAGACCTTTTTATTCACTCAGTATTTTAACACTTAATTTTAACTTAAATTTAAATTTTACTGTTTTAACTCTGTATTTTAATCTTATATCAACTTTGCTGTGTGGTTTTATCCTGGTTGCGCTTTTTATACTGTATTTCGTAATTGTGTTTTAACCTGTTGGGTGTTTTACTGTGGTTTTAATTTTTGTGAACCGCCCAGAGAGCTTCAGCTATTTTTATTACATAAAAATGTAATAAATAAATAAATAAATAAAAATTCTTTATTATCAGTATTGTTTAATATACATCAACTATGTGCACACCACACTCCAAAGACACCACTCTCTGCACTGAACCTCAAATTCTCCAGAACTTAAGTACTCTAAACACCAAGAGCTAAAGCAGAGAGCTAAAAACTCTAAGAGTACCTAAAAAGTCTCCTCAATCCCCTCAGTCCTTCCCTTATATATCACTCTTCTCCCTCCCCAGACATTCTAACTCCGCCCACTCAGGCCAACATTCTAAAAACCACAGACTTACAAACATCAGACATACATTTGGGAACTGACTTCTGGGGTGTAATGCCACAGCCACCCTCATGCCCAAGACCTCATTCTTCATAGCAGCAGAGGAGATGACTAAATGGGATTACGACCTCTTGACTACTTTCCTGAAGATTTTATCTACATGCCTCTCTGCTCCTATCACTATATACGGGAACCAAGGATGAACAGATCTATAGCATCTATGTGGCACTCTGTGCAAAGCACTATACAACCCCTACAACTTTTCTAGCTTCATAATTGGTTTTTGTCTTTTAAGTTATTGGCTACATTCAGACACAATGCTAAACCATAGCATTACAAGAATAACCCTAGGTGAGCCTCAAGGTCACATAGTCAGAAAATTAAACCATGGTTTGTCCAGGGCCGGATCTACACTACTGCTTTAAAGTGCTTTATAACAGTGGTGACAACTGTATATGGAGTGTGTCCTGGGCCCCAACAGTTGTCAAAACTGTTATAAAGCACTTTAAAGCAGTAGTGTAGATCCTGCCCAGGTTTCGATAGCATATCAAACTGTGGTTAAACTAAAACGGAAGTGAACGCTTCCAGAACGCTTCCAAACTCTTCCTTACCACCATGCCATAAAAGGAGAGGGAAAGGCAAAGCGCACAAGCCCAAGGCTAGCCTCAGCTTGCTCTTGTAACACTAAAATGTGATTTATCATTACAAGAACATGCTGGGATTATACTGAGGTTTAGCATTTCATCTAAACCACCCCTTGCGCATGCATGTGTGGGGGCCGAAGTGGCCGAGAAGAGGGGGGCTAAGAGATGAACGGCGTATGTTACGTCGGGTACAGCTAGCATAGTATATAGAAGTGTGGATGTTGCCATCCAGATGTTGAACCGCAATTCCCAGCAGCCCTAACCAGCATAGCTAATGAGGGACTACAACTGCAGTCTAGCCACATCTGGAGGATCATACCTCCCCCATCGCTGAAGGAAAGGGATAACTTTTAATGCAGTCTTCCCCAACCTTGTGCCCTCCACCTGTTTTGGACTTCAACTCCCATCAGCCTCGGCCAGCACGTGCAATGGTCAGGAATGCTGGGAGTTGTCGTCCCAAACATCTGGAGGTTGTGGGAGGCTGTTTTCGCGGGTCCCACTTCTGTTAGGGCTATTTTCAACACGAGTCGTGCCAAGACAGCAAACATCTCGCTAGTTCTATAATCCCTCGCACAACAGGGGCGGCGGAATTCCAGGCAAACCACCCAGTCCGCTTTAATAAACGTCTGCACTCACACCAGCCAAACACCCCCGTGACACCGAGGAGCGTGAAAAACCTGGGCGACACCCGGCACGCTTTATAGATGAAGGAAGTGACCGATTACTCGGCACTCTACCTCGCGGGGAGGAGCGCGGCGCGCCATCACAGCCGTGGTGTGATCGACCTTTCGGCGCTCCGCCTCAGTCCCCGCCTACTCCCACGCTCTCCGCGCGTTGATTGGGCGGGAGCTCGGCCCAAGGCTGAGAGTCCCGCGCTTCGCCATTTTAGCCCGGGAGAAAAGGGTCGCTAGCGCGGGAATTGCAGCTGCGCGAGGCGGCAGCGGTGAAGGAGAAGAGGTGGTTGGGGGTTCGGGCGCCGCGAGGCCTCGTCGTCATTATGATGAGCGGCGCTGACTCCACGACTGGGCCCTGCCTGGGTTCGAGCCTCCTGCCCTTGCTGGAGACCCTGGAGGACCCCGTCGCCGCGCCGGAGGTGCTGACAGACGCGCTGCTCACCGTCACGAAGTGAGTCCCATCCGGCCCCCTCCCCCATTTCGCCCCAAGTGGGGGGCTGACCGGCCCTCGCGCGGGAAAAAAATAAATCCGTTTTGAGTCTTGGATTAAACCCCAAGGCTTGTTTTCAGTGCCACATTTCAGCCCCAGGAAACGTGAAAGTTCGTGGGGAGGCGGGTGCCTCTAGGCATGTGTCGAGTGCTTACCTTGCGCCATTGAGTAGGCCTCAGCCTTCATCTGAGTAGGCCTCAGCCCTCATCAGGCCGAAAGGTTCTAGGTTAGATGCATGTAGAGTATGACCGCTTCGTATTTGCACCCTCGTCTTCCCGGAGTTTCTATGTGGGGTGTTATTTTGTGTTTAATAGGCTGGCCTTTATTTTACTTCTGTAAATACTGGCACGGTTTCAATGTGTGCATTTTTCTGATATAATGATGTATTTTGTAAAGGTGCTTCAGCCTAAATAATTCAACAGGTGAGGCTCCTCACAACTTCATGATGGCGCGATTTCCCTGTTGAATTTCTGCCTGTGGCGTAGTTTAAGGCACAGTTGCCTCCCAAAGGAAAAGAAGGTGCTAGTCATATTGTTCTACACTTCTCTCTTTTTAGAAACGGTTCTTGGGAGCACATTTTCTTTTCCTGTGAAGAGTGGATATATGTGAGAGAGGTATATGTATATATACATACCAGGGTGGGGAACCTGTGATGCTCCAGATGTTGTTGGACACCAGCTAGCATGGCCAATGTTCAGAGATGGTTGGAGCTGTAGTCCAACAACATCTGGAAGGTCATAGATTCCTAGTGTGTGCTAGCAGTCTCGGACTCATGCACGCAGAAACACAAATGCTAGGTCTCAGCCCCCAGATTTGTGTGTCTGCCTGCATTTTTGTGTATATACCTGGATGGGGAATAGTTTCTCCTGCAACTACAGTTAAAATACGTTGAAAGCTTGATTGGGGTGTTTACTTTTTAAATTCCTTGGTAGATTTATACCCTGATCCTGTGCATGTTTATTTCAGGAGTAATTCTCTCTGAATTCAGTGTTCCTTTTAAGTGTCCTTAGGATTTCATGTATTTGGATGTTTGAGAACTCTGAAGAGCAACATTTAACCATCTGTGTTGGTCTTAAAACAAGTTCAAACTTCGTTAGGGCCTTGAAACACGATAGTGGGGGCTGCTTGTATAAAAAAAAACATTAATATCCAGCAATTTGTGGTAAGAAGGTGCTATTTTGCTCACGTTTACTTTAGGCCTATGTAAGTCATTTAAGTCACACACAAAAAAGTCACAAAAAAATCAATTAGAAATCAATATGGTGGCCATCTTTCAAAATGGCGGAGTCTATCTTTAAAATGGCATAGATAAGCAGTTGAGGTGTCTTACGTTTTTTGGTCAAAAAAATCAATGGTACTATTTTAAAGTAGGTATTTTAATAAATTTGCTTAAAAAATGAGAAAAATGGGAAAAAAATTATTGTAAAATTTCTTCACTAATCAAATATTTAAATATATCATTTTTTATTCATATAGGGGGAAAACAACCAAAAATACGAATTATTATTATTTATTTATTTATTTATCATATTTATACCCCGCTCCTCAGCCAAAAAAGGCTCTCAGAGCGGCTTACCCTGCCCTCAGGCTTACAGTCTAATAAAGACATGACACACAAGGAACAGGAGTTCAGGAGGGAGGGAGGGGGGAGAGGAGAGAGAGAGAGTCCAACAGGAGCAGGCCATGATGTTTCTTCTGCCTGCTCCTGTCCCCTTGCTCTTTCTTCTTATTACAGTATTCCTCATTTCTAAATTTAACGTGTAACATTGGTATATATTGAAGTATACATAAATTAAACTACATTTAGGAAATAATTAAATGAAATCATTGTCTTTGATGTTTAGGCACTTAAATATTACAATACGACATCAGTGTCATCAAATGGTTCTTCTACTTATTGGGTCAGTAGACTTCAAGCACTTTGCCTTACAGTTCTTACACAGCACATGTACAGTGTACATTTTTGCAACTTCAGCCTGATTGACATCCTAATTTACAGTTGCAGTGGACCAACTCTCTGCATCTCTCCCATATTGCTGGAAGAGATGTCCACAGTGGTGTCCATATACCATCAGTTTTTATCCAACCCCACTCTGAAGGTGGAGGTAAGACCGGATTTGCAATATGAGCCTGCCCCCACATATGTCCACCCTGATAAGCAGCCCTTAGAATTTGCTTTTGCTAGGCAGCTGCAGTAGGAGGCACATTTTCTAGCAGTCTATCTTTTGATGTAAACAACATTTTCCTGCCTTCAGTGAAGGACATGACAGCACATTCTGTTCTGTAAAGCAGAACAACATAAATTTCAAGTTTCTGCTGAAGTTCTGGGCTTAGATATGGCATAGGGTTTGAAAGTGCAAGAAATGAGCTTGTAGCATCTTCAAATTTTATCCAGCAATTCCAGGCACTTTGTTTTCCATTAGCAGAAAATGATGATATAGCGTCACATCCGGAGAAAGTGTGAAAGCCTCTTAGGGCAACAGCCTTTGATTTCCCTAGAACCCCTGCGATGTTGTGCACAGATATATGGCGCTTCCTGTTGCCAGCACCAAACAAAATCCACTGTCTCTTAAGGCCAAGGCTTTTTAGGTAGTGATAGTAAGATATAGAGAGGACAAGCATATCCGTATCTACAGTTCTGATCATAAAACCGACAGCGCCATCAGAAACAATATCCTCAGTGTGAAGCATTTTGCAACCATCAGCTTCTAGGATCAAAAATGTCCCATGGAAGGAAAGTATTTGAGCATGATGATAAAAGTGTTCCACCATCACTTGTTACAACCTCAAAACTCATTTTGTCCCTTACTATTACTCTAGCTAACAAACCAAAACATTCTTCTTTGTTTTTATCATTTCTAAGGAAGCTAGCCCAGTTTTTCGGAACAAGGCTTCCTTCAGTCACATGTCAGCGAACTCTAAGTCCTCTTTTCTCCCGTGTAGGCTTCTTGATGCTATCTCCATGTGTAAAATCAGACCTAGCTTCCATTCTTGAAAATGTAGGAGATGGAAGTGATGATTTCACAGGTCAGTGCGATGCTATTGTGTTTAATGGTGCAACTCTTATAAGCGTGCTCCATCCAAGGACATCAAAAACATTTGGAAAATACTGCACACGTATTCAAATAAAATATATCAAACATAAAAAAATTTGATATATTTTAAACATTGGATGGGGCTGTTAAATGTTTGATTAGTGAAACAATTTTACAATAAAAAGTACTTATTTTTCATTTTTCTCATTTTTAAGCAAATTTATTAAAATACCTACTTTAAAATAGTACCATTGAATTTTTTGACCAAACTTTTATAAAAGACACCTCAACTACACCATTTTAAGATAGAGTCCGCCATTTTGAAAGATGGCCACCATATTGATTTCTAATTGATTTTTTGGGGGTCCCTATCTTAAATGACTTATATAGGCCTAAAGTAAACATGAGCAAAGTAGCACCTTCTTACCACAAATTGACAGATACTTACATGAACAGACCCAATGATGAGATTCCAGCACACCAAGAAACAGAACCCAGGACAGGCTTATGCAGATGAAAAGAGGGTGGGCTGGCGGGCTGGCTCAGTCATATTTAAGTCAGTTTGTAAACATCATGTATGCTATCTTGAATGTCTTGGTTCTAAATGAGTAGTCAGTAGAGTCTTCAGTACGCAACGTACTGTGCCAAGTGTATGTGTAAGTGCGTAACACATTTCTGAGATACCACATTTCTCACATCTATATCCTGTCTTTTCTCAAGGAGCATACATTATCCTCCTCTTTTCCATTTTATCCTCACAACTCTGTAAGGTAGGTTAGGCTGAGAGTCAGTAACTGCCCAATGCACTCTGAGTTCCATTCCAGCACTCTGACCAAAGCACCAGCTCATATAGTGTTAAGGGGTGAGTGTGAAGAATGGATGAACACTAGAAATGAGTTTCAGATGTCTCTGAAATCTTACTTTATTCCACTTGTTAATTTTTCTGAATTCTAGTGACCTTTGTGAATATTCACCCTTTCCAATCTCTAAGTCTTCAAGTCAGCATTAGTCGTGTTGCCTGCAATTCTTACAAGTCCAATTTGCACTCCAATCCTAAACACAGTAGCTTGGATCCTACCTTCAGTTGCTTTCCTGCAATGCCCCCCCCTTTAAAAAAAATGTCCCTATGGTTCAGGGATCCCTGGGTATGGTATATGTGTGTGTGGTGCTGCAATTGGAGGAAAGGAGTTGGAGGAAATCTCTCCCACCCATCCCCTTATGTGAATGTAGGAGCAACTTGGGGACCCAGACATTTTTGTTTCAGTGAGAAAATTACATCCACTGTGTTTAAGATTGGAGCATTTAGTCCCATAGAAGTTATTGGATCCTAGTCTTGGATGGCTTACTGTTGTGATCGGCCTTTACTTGCCCTTCATTTTCCCACTGACTATCCACTGTTGGAGGTAGAGAGTGGCTCAGTTTGGCCAACACGTTAGTCAAGGGTGGTTTTAGAACTCCATGGTGGAGTTTTTACGCCACCATTGTGAAATGTGTTGTCTGGTAGAAAAATTCCACGCAACAGTGGAGCTTTTTTGGGGAACACTCCATGTAGAACATCCACACTGTACAGAGGAGAGTTCCTGCACAACTGTTGTGTGAAGGGCTACGTGGAGTTTTCTGTTGCGTTCAGTTGTCTTTTCTCCCTGGTTAGTGTTCCCGGGCAAGAGTGGTGAAAAGAGCCAGTGAAGCTCTAGGAGAGCCTCCAGGATTGCTTTTTTGCAGCAATAGCTGATGGGATACCATCGGGAGGACTGGAGGAGGAGAGAGGGTGGAGGAACTGTTAATCAAACATTGCAGTGGATTTTATTCAACTCTGTGGTAACCCACAGTCACACAACAGTGGAGTTAGAACATGTGGTATGGGGATTACCCCCTAAAAACTCAACTGTTGAGTGGAGTTTTCACACTGTTGAATAATGTGTTTGAACTGAGCCAGTGGATATTGTCTTCAATGGTAGTGCTTCTTTTAGCTCAATCCACCCACCCAAAATCTATTTTTCTCTTTAGAAACCAATGGGAGCTCTAGAGAACTGTCATCTGCCTAGCCTTTCTCCGAGTTCAGCTTCTTTTTGGGGAACTAAAGTGTGGTGTAATCTGCTTTTTTAGGAGAAAGATAAAGAGAGAGTATTGAAAACTGGATATTCTGAGGGATAGACGTGTATCTTATTTATAAACGTATAGATGTTTCCAGTGTTATTGAACCAAAATAATGATTTTAGTTGATTCCGTTGACATTGTGTTAATGTTTATGCAAGTCTTTTCTTTAGTTGTCTAATATATTTTACTCTACAACAGCCTATTTTTTAAAATCAAATGACTAATTTATTTATTTATTACATTTATATACTACCTCATAGCCGGAGCTCTCTGGGCGGTTTACAAAAGTTAAAAACAGCGAACATTAAAAACAAATATACAAAATTTTAAACCATCAAAAGCATAAAAACAACATTATCCTTTCAAAACAACTATTCTGTGGACAGTTAAAAACAAACAAACTATTCTGGGGTCAGTTAACAAACAAACAAACTCAGCACATGTTAACTGCCTGGGAGAGGAGAAAAGTCTTGACCTGGCACCGAAAAGACAACAATGTTGGCGCCAGGTGAGCCACATGTCTTTAGCTAAACTGGGGTGGGCAACCTCTGGGATTGGAGGGCTACATTCCCCCCCCCCCCATATACCACCAAACGCCGTGCTACCCGCTGAATGTTCTCTGAAATTTAGTGGCGTGCTTACAGAAAGCAGATTAGGGGCCATGGCTCAGTGGCAGAGCACATGTTTTGCACACACAAGGTCCCACGTTCAATCCATGGCATCTCCAGGTAGGTCTGGAAAAATTCATGCCTGAAACCCTGGAGATCTGCTGCCAGTCAGTGTCGACAATACTGAGCTATTTATTTATTACTAATACTTATATGCTTCTCAATATACAATTCCTAAGCAGTTCACTTACCAATTTTTAAAACCCCGTTTAAAACACGCTATTAAAAACAATTTGAACAACAATACAAAACAATTGAAGGAGCAGTAAAATGGAGAAGCATATGATTAATTGCTATTATTACAAGCTAGAGAAATCCTGGTTGAAAAAGCGCTTTTCAAAGGGGGTTTGAAACATCACATTTTCTGCCTCCTGAATTGCACGGGGATGTTTTTTTCCAGAGAGGTGCCACCACAGGGAATGCCAAGAAGGCATGGATCAGTATAAGGCAGTTTCTTATATTCCAGTGATCTTAAGAGGGAACATGTGGACTCTGTAGTTTGAAAGCAAACTGCACCTTTTTTGCTACCCCACCAAATTCAACAGGGAGGGAGGGACTGGGGAGACCACACAAAAAGTCTGTGGGGGAATGCAACATGTTGTCCACTCCTGAGCTAAACCATTAAACAATTAAGGATTTACCAAATTTCTTAGTTGGTTTGCCTAATGGAAAACCTGTTGATATTTTTCTATGTTAAGCCGTCTGACTGGTGAGGAAGGGAAAGAATTTGCAGCCGAAGTTGGAAAACACTTCCCTCAGCTCTGCAAGATATTTAAGGTGTGTACTTAAACTTGTATTTTTGACCTCTGTTGCTCTATTTTCAGTAGGCATCTCAGTGCCTCTCCCATCTGCTATCACTCTCCCCCCACCACCACCATACCTCCATTTCTTGTACTTCTGTGGTGAAATGGTCCTAGACCCTCATCCAGAGAAGTGTGCACACGTCTTAGTGGGACTCAGTTAAAGCTGCTACAGAAAAATTATGCTAGGGTGTGAAAAATAAGCAGCCTTAATATATCTGGACTCTGTTGTGTAGTTTAGAGAAGTGGCTTGCAAATAAACTAGCTTTTGCATTTGGATGTAGCATGTAATGAATTTTTTAAAAATCAAGAAACCGTCTGCTCTTAACTGACTAGAACATGACACCAGTTTTAAATCATGAACAATTCAAATAATAGTTTAATAAGGTCTTGTCACATGACTTCAAACTTTTCTTCCCTTTCTTTTTTAGACATACATTCCTACTGAAAGCACAGAATTGAGCAGTGCAGCCTTACAAGCATTAGGATTTTGCGTGTTTAATTCAAAGATTGCTTCATTGCTAAGTGGTAAGCCTTTCTTCAACTGTTTCAAAAATTAATCCAAGTCTAAATGTTATAGGAAGATTAACCAAAATTTATGTGGTAGTCCTGAATTGCTAGAGCATTCATTGAGTATTATGTACTAATTCTCTGAGATGAGAGCCCAGTGAATAGCCATGGCTTCCTTGTCTCTGCATTTTTCATTGCCCTGCCCTAGATCTACAAATATGGCATTATTTCATTGTTGTAAGACGTGGGGGAAGCACGGTGTACCTAACTAGATACTAGGTTCATAGCCACTGGAGGATGAACACAGCTGGGGATGGACTAGTTTAGGCCTCAGCCATTCTGAGGTAACTGCTGGTTTTAAGTAGGGCCGACATGCACAGTGATGATCATTGGAGTAACAGATTTGGAAAAATTATATTTTCTTACAGAAGTCGAAATACAGGAGTTGCTTTCAATAGTGAACAGTGTTGCTGTAAAGGCAGCGGACAAAAACACTCGCACTAGAGCACTTTGGGTGATCTCTAAGCAGTCCTTTCCTCCGAGTGTTGTTGGGAAGCTGGTGAGTGTCTTCTGTTCATCTCCTGTAAACAGAAATGGTTAAAATGTGTAGTTTATTTACCCATATCTCACTCGTTTTTCAGGTGCCCAGTATTATTGGTATGCTAGAAACAGTACTTAAAGGAGACTTGCATTCCATGGTGGTTGAATATGAAGCGCTAAATGTTGTCATACGGTATGTGTTGGGTGTTAAAATGTTAAGCATATCGGTCAGTAACATCTTGATCTGTTTATACCATAAAATCACCGTGTGACGTTGTTGGTATATCTGTAGTAATTCTGAACCACACTTGTGCTTTTGGTAGTCATTCTCTGTGTGTGTGTGTGTGTGTGTGTGTGTGTTTAAAAATCTGTAAAACCATATAGCACCTTATATACAAGGTCCCAATAAATGTCTAAGTCAATGATAGGCCAACTAAATGAACCTTAAGGCCCTACTTGCAGGCCTGTAATGTTGGGGCCTGGCAGACATCAGTTGGAGCAGTTATACAAGCGGGGGCTACTACCGAGAAGACCTTATCCTTCATGCCCACCAGTCTTAATGCTTTTACTGGAGATACACAAGTTGGATTTTGCAGGAAGAACTGAACACACACACCCAACACCATGCCTCCCCCTCCTAATCCAGTTAAGTGATCCAGAAGGTATAACAATGTTGATAGTATTGGAATAGAATAATAGACCTTAGTCACAGTGTAGCTTTGCAAAAAAATTATGACAAGTTGTGTGTTTTGAAAATTACTTCCACTATTATTTAAATAAGCCCATGACCATATATTGGGTAATTAGTACATTGTATCGTTAAGCCAATGTTGCAAATAGTATATGTAAGTTGCCGTAGCAGTGCAATATCACAAACGTGTATTACTGTGAGATAGTGGGGAACAGACTATGATGGTGATTTCCCAACTTTCTGGTTTTAGGAAGCCTTTTCATATTGACTCATCTTCTGATGATCCTAGGGGATTCTGGGACATATTCGAGTGTGAACACTTGGTTCACTGGAAGGAGTGCAAACTAGCCAGTTGGGCCTCAGTGTTGCTCTGTGTAACACCAAGAATCTAATGACTCTGCAATGTTGGGAAAATTAGTAGTGATGGCCAACACCAGTAAACTTTGAGACACTCCAGAGCTACCCAGACCACAATTTTAAAACTACTGGTGTAGGAGTTCCAGTCTGTGTTAATAGTCATACGCAGTATTTCTGATGAATATTAACAATTAGTGTGGTTGTCGTCTTAATACTAGTGCTTGTATTTTTTGCATTTAGACTAATAGAACAGGCCCCATCCCAAATGGAGGAACAGGCTGTGAGGTGGGCCAAGCTGATAATCCCTTTGGTTGTCCACTCAGCTCATAAAGTACAGTTAAGAGGTGCCACTGCGTTGGAGATGGGAATGCCACTTTTACTTCAGAAGCAACAGGAGGTGGCAGCTGTCACAGAAGAACTGATGACTACTGTAAGGAAGGCAAACATTTACTTAATGTATTTTTATTTTTTTTGCAGAACTCCACAGATATACTTGGAGGCCTATCATTTACTCTTATGACTATACTACTAGTATTGCACATACGTTTACAGTTTTATTTTATGAAATCGCTAGCCAATGGAGCTGGCTTCGTATAGGTAGGAATAGGCCTTATATTCATGCAGCAGAGGAGGCTGCAAGCAAATTTGTATAGATTAGCTGTCTATTAATCTGCCCTGGATTCAGAACTATGCTGACTGCAAAGCTATTCTCTGGTTTGGGAATTCTGATCCGGGTAACTGAAGATGTTATTTCAAGCTTCAACCACACAGTCACAGTTAAATTAATTAAAGTTAATTAATGCATTAAAAAAACAACCTCAAAGTGCATACCCCTAGGATCCATACCCCTTTAGTATGTTTGCCGGGTTTCAGATGCTTAGGTTTCATGGCCTTGGCACTATGGGACTGACTGATAGGCAGGCACACATGCCCTTTTACTATAGGAAATTCTGAATGTTGTTTTAATTATTAATGAAATATTACTATCTCCGTAAGGTAGGATTTATTTATTTATTTTCTTACAAACTTGCTGTGACATCCATCAGGCCAGCTAAAATAGCAAAATTAGCACTCCTACTGCTTATGACTGTTCTGCAGTGTTAAGTTGTCAAATAAACAGTGGTAAATATTGCTAAGAACCAAGGCATCATGTTAACCGTTGAACATCAGAAGAACTGCTGGATCAGATCAAAGGTCCGTCTAGTCCAGCAATGGCTTCTGTCTTCTACAGTGGCCAAACAGATGCCTCTAGGAAGCCCACAAGGGACACATGAAGGCTGTAGTCTTCTCCCTCTCTTGCCCCTTCCCCAAGCAGCTGGTGTTCAGTGATATTATAATTCTGGGCATGCAATGTTTGTGGCTGTTGTTAGACCTATTCTCCCCCTTATTTCCCCCACACCGAGCTGATTTGTTGATTGACCTATCTGCCTTACCCCCAAGAACACATTCATAGTTAAATCATTGCCAATTCAGATTGTGATTTGTGGGGGCTGTCAGTAGGGGAAGGAACTTTCCAAGTTATTTATTTATAGGAGATCTTAATAATTTTTTTGTTTCATACTTTTGCAGAAAATAATTCCAGAACTCCAAAAGCTGTTTTCATCAAAAAATGAGACTTATGTTTTGAAATTGTGGCCACTGTTTATAAAGCTGCTTGGCAAAGTAAGTTGGAGAGTAATTCCTTTGTTTCATTTAATAACATGCGCTGGCTGTGTGGATTTGTTAATGGTATAAAACTGTTCGTTCTCTTCCAGGCGCTGCATCGTAGTGGAAGCTTTATCAATTCATTGTTGCAGTTAGAAGAACTTGGATTTCGTAGTGGGTCTCCAGTGATAAAGAAGATAGCGTTCATTGCGTGGAAGAGTTTGATTGATAACTTTGCTCTAAATCCAGGTACACTAAAACAGAAGGGGAAAGATCCTGCATGCTCGTGTGATCTATTTCCTCTTTGGAAACAACTCCAATTGATCTCAGTGAATTGAGTCTAATTAAGTGTGCTGAAGTTCTCCGTTTCAGACTGGTAGCATTTTATGTACACAAGTAAAAACGGGGAGTTCCATGTGCCACACTCCAGAAGTGCTGGCCATATGCACCTTTCCCTCCACACAATTGCTACTTCTCCGGCTACACAGTTACCGAATCTGGTTGTGGCCGAAAGTAAGCTACAAATCAGGAAGCCTTTGACTTTAATCTTACCACTCCCACAAAGTCACTTGGGCAAACAGCTACTCTCTTGGATTCAGACACTTATCTACAATATATTAATATTGGCCTACCTTGTAGGGTTACAAGACTGACTTTGCAGGATATTGTATGTGAATTGCTTGGCGTAGTGCTTTTTAAAGTTAAGTATTATTCTGGACAATCTTGTTAAATATGTCGCAAGGCCATATCCTGACTATCTTCTGGTTTCCTCTTTTGGGAGTGGGGAGAGGTGAGGAGAGTCTCTATCTAGCAAGGCTGTCATTACTTTCTTCTGTCGCATGGAGCTGGCAATAACTCTTTATATGGCTAATGCTAAGAGAAAGCAATATTGCCTCCAATGAAAAGACACTTAGATTTTCTGGTATTTACAGAACTCTTGCTCTGTAACCGATTCCAGACAGTATTCTTAAATCCACTTCCTTCTTATGAGTAAGTACTAGGGTTAATGTCCAAGTCAGGTGGGGAACACATTGTGAACTGCCCAGAGAGCTTCGGCTATTGGGCAGTATAAAAATGAAATAAATAAATAAAAAAAAATTTTAGTGGCGGGGAGGGTTTGGATTAGTCTCCCATCAAGCCCTCGGCAGGCCAGGTAATGTCAGGGTGTGGGGCCACACATCCCAACATCATCTGGTCTCCAGTCAGTGCTCCTCCAGCTAGCACCACGATCAGGGCAGCCTCTCACCTTCATAAATCAGGGAGGATGTGGGGCAGGCACATAGCACACTTTTCCAATAAATAAGTTTGCAGGGAAATCCCCACAGAAATCCCCACTGCTCTACTATCGGAGATAATAGTGGGGATTCTTCTCCCCTGTATCCTTCAGAGGTGGTGCAGGGGACTTGCATGAGGCCCTACAGACCAGATGGGCTAGCCTGGCAAGTCTGGGCTGAAGGTTCCCCATTTCTGGGCTATGTTGAGGTTAATATTGACTCTGTTCAGAAAACACGCTTCTCTATTTTGAGTTAAACATCATGGCTTATGTCATGTGAAATATTCCCAACTATGATGGATGCATAACCAAGGTTTGAACACACTAACCATTTGCTGCAAAAGGGTTAGCAGCCTAACAGTGGTTTAGTGTATTGTCTGAACAGACCCATTGAGGTTTACAGAAGTTGATAGTGCTTGAAAACTTTTAATATGTATCCTGACACTTAAAAATTGGCTAGCAGCTATGTCTTTTTTTACTCTTTAAGTGTAGGGCACCTGATCTGATTTCGGGTGTGTGTGTGTGTGCGTGTGTGTGTGTGGCGGGGGGTGGGGGGAGAGAACTTCAATCTTTTGTCCTGATCCAGTTTAACTTTTGTGTTACTGATCCAGTTTGGAGGGCCTGGGCTTGCAATTTATATTGCTGAAAAGTTATCCTTCTGCATTAATGAGCCAGTTTTTAACAATATAAATTCCAGGTGTAGGAGCCCCAATCCAGGACTATAGGAGAGTGCAACAGCTCCCTTTCACTCCAGCCCCATACTAAAGTTTCTACTTAATGTAGAGTTTTTTAAAAAAATATGTAGCTGCTAGCTATATCTTTCAAATAAATTGTAGTTTGGCTCCCAGACACATTAAGAACCATTTGAAAACAGATTGTGAGACACTGCTTGGAGGCGGTGTGGGGGTGCCCTCGACCAGCGTTGCGCAGCACCCCCTGCCACACCTGCCTTTCCTGTTGGGACCATGGCCTTTTTCATGGCACTGGTCAGAGGTGACCCAAACGTCTACAGGTGGCAGCATCCAACCTTCCCTATGTCCGAGGAGGGAAGGCTAGTGGGGATGGCGTTTTCCCATCTTCACCCTGCATTGCTGGTCTGTGATTTAATACAGCCTTAGATTACAAACACACTTTTTGAACCAGAAGCAACTACCATAAAAACACTCAAGTTCTTCTGGGTGTGTTTAGGCACTTGGGAAGACAGATGGGAGGGAGACATTCAGACATCTGTAATGGATGTTTACCGTAAGTAAATTATCGCAGCTCTGAGAAACATTGGTTGGCCACAATCCCATTTTTATATCTGATGTCAGAAAGAGGCCAGACTAGAAGAGAAATATTGAAGTGGTTTTGGATTTGCATTAGGCATAACAAAACATGTTTTCAATCTTTGTTTCCTAAGAGATCTTGTGCAGTGCCAAAAGACTGAAGCTGCTGATGCAACCACTGAGTTCCATCCATGTGAGAACTGAAGCTCTGGCGCTGACAAAGCTAGAGGTCTGGTGGTATTTACTAATGAGGCTCGGACCCCAACTCCCAGCCCACTTTGAACAGGTAACCTAATTGTGTTTAAGATTTATATTAAGCATTAGTTACAATAGGTTTCATGAAAGCCCTAGATTTCTATTGTTTGACAACAAGAAAAGTGGTTGAACAGATTTTTTTTAGAAAGTGTTCACACTTCCTAGCATTTAGGATGGATCTGATGATTATGCTTCCAGTCAAATCTGAAAACCTATCAAATGTGGAATACGAATTTATGCTGAGCACAATGAAGTTAATTCAGCTTAAAATAGCAGGAATATGAGCTATTAACATACAGCTCTATGATCTAAACTAAATAGAACTATGAAGGGAAAATACCCAAATATATCTGCATATGGAGGATTTATAGTAATGGAATGAAAGTTGCCAAATAGCTACTATTGAGCTACTTTTAAAACTTGCCCCTTTAGACCAAAGTTTAGGCTGACTTCGCATAAATTAAAGTAGCTTGGCAACGTAAGTTTCTAGATAACAATTGTACCCAAGCTAGCTTTGGAGCTTTAAACATATTTGCTGTGATCAAGGAACTGCAAGCGGAACAGAAGTCTATGTCCCTGATGCTGTACTTCAGCTCTCAAGAACCGATTTGTATTTTCGTGCAGTACCTGGCATGTTGGATGTGCTTTGACATGCATTATCCCATTTGCTAGATATAGATTTTATGTAGTAGATCCCTGCACAGAAGTCTACTGCTGGGTCAGGCACTTGAGACCAAATATGTCAAGTTACTTCAGTTTATATTTATTTATGTATTTATTTATTACATTTTTATACCACCCAATAGCCGAAACTCTCCCTGCCTCATCCTGTGCTTCTGATTTTCCTTTTAGGTGTGCATACCATTAATTCAGAGCACTTTAAGCGTAGATGCTTCTCTACTACAAGGAAATTCATCGCGGTTGTCTGTTAATCAGAGCTTAGTAACAACAGGTTCTGCACAGAAATCAGGTATGAGGCAAACTTCTTCCCAACACATTCCAAGTAAGAATTAGTGAGTGTGAAACAAAAGGTGACAATTTTATAGTTGACAATACTGTGAAGATAAAATGTGATCGCCCCATGTGTTAAAATGTGATCGCCACATTATTATTATTATTTACATTTCTATACTGTTCCATAGCCAAAGTTCTCTGGGCGGTTTACAAAAAGTAAAAACATTAAAAATGATATGCTGCCCAATCTCCTTTTTGAAGGCTGGGATACAAATGTGATAGGAGTAACAGTCGAACAATGGATATTTTCTTACTGTTTTTATACCCTGCACATGGCTTGCACAAAAGAAAAATGACAGGTCCTTGCCCCAAGGAGTTTTTAATCTAAAATAGTTACTTCATCTTAAAGATCTAAATTTTATTTTTGTTAAATATTAACTTGAGTGCGTTAAAATTTATTAGGATTCTATGGCTGCAATCCTAAATTGCACTGAAAGTGGTGCAACTTTCTAAATACAGTGTTCAGGCTAGG